>NW_022989825.1:0-30781 GCF_902827175.1 Gymnodraco acuticeps | reverse complement strand
AACTGTAGTCTATGTCTTTGAGTATGGACTTCTATTGTCTTCTCGTTGGGGGCGGTTGAAGAGGACAAATGCTACAGACTATAACTAAACATGTCATTGAAATCACATTCAGATTACCCTAAAGCAAAACACTAATGTTTTTGTTTCTTCATAAGTGCTTCTCTTTGGGGTTGTCTTGATTGTGAGGAATTCAACAGAAATATTGTTTCTCAAATGCTCACAATTGATTGCATCTATTTGTATCTGATTCCATCACATACAATATCATTTCAGTCTTCAGAGTTCAGATTTGGTCATTATGATAACCTTTACAAAAACACTAACTTTTTTCCAATTATAGTAAGTGCTTTTGTTGCGGTAGTTTTGATAACCCAGCATCATCCAGCATGTTATCTATATGTTCATATGCAATGTTACATTTGACGTTTTCTTTAAAGACGAAAAGAAAAGTCAGACAAGATGGTGGAAAACCCCACATGGAAACTCATAAGCCATGAAGAGGTGCAAGTCTTTGATATTGAACCAACTTGAGCATTGGTCTGAGTCTGAATTCAATAATTGCTTCTCGTTGGGGCGGTTGAACATGACAAATGCTACAGTCTGTAAAGGAAGAATTATCTGTCATTGAAATCACATTCAGATTACCCTAAAGCAAAACACTAATGTTTTTGTCTTCATAAGTGCTTCTCTTTGGGGTTGTCTTGGTTGTGAGGAATTCAACAGAAATATTGTTTCTCAAATGCTCACCATTTATTGCATGTATTTGTCACCAAAATTACCCAAACACAGGCACTGACTTGCGTGTAATGCAGTAAGTGCTACTTGTTGGGGTAGTTTTGTTGACCTTCATTTCTCCCAGTGTGTTAGTTGTACGTTAGTAGCCAACTTTAGTAAGATATGCACATTTCAACTGTAGTCTACGTCTTTGAGTATGGACTTCTATTGTCTTCTCGTTGGGGCGGTTGAAGGGGACAAATGCTACAGACTATAACTAAACATGTCATTGAAATCACATTCAGATTACCCTAGCAGTGCTTCTCAAAGTGTGGTCCGCGGACCACTGGTGGTCCGTGAGCGCCCCCTAGTGGTCCGTGAGTATATTGGTAAAATGTCACATTTGAAATAAATAAATAAATTTAAGTTTTCCGCATTCTCGCGGGAATATCTCCGCAATGGAGCGAGCTTAAGTTTCACTTTTGATTGCATGATATAGACCAGCGCAACACCTTCATCACACATGTGGCTACTTGTTTGTACCATTTTCAGGCGATTTGTAAAAAACAATGTGTTTTTGGATATTTGTGGAGTTAGGTGGTCCGTGAGTAATTTGTTATTGGTTAAGTGGTTCTTGGTATGAAAAAGTTTGAGAAACACTGCCCTAAAGCAAGACACTAATGTTTGTTTTTCTTCATAAGTGCTTCTCTTTGGGGTTGTCTTGGTTGTGAGGAATTCAACAGAAATATTGTTTCTCAAATGCTAACAATTGATTGCATCAATTTGTATCTGATTCCATCACATACAATATCATTTCAGTCTTCAGAGTTCAGATTTGGTCATTATGATAACCTTTACAAAAACACTAACTTTGTTCCAATTATAGTAAGTGCTTTTGTTGGAGTAGTTTTGCTGACCCAGCATCATCCAGCGTGTTATCTATATGTTCATATGCACACTTTATTTGTACGTAATATATTAGAAGAAAAAAAGAAAAGTCAGAGAAGATGGTGGAAAACCCCACATGGAAACTCGTAAGCCATGAAGAGGTGCAAGTCTTTGATATTGAACCAACTTGAGCATTGGTCTGAGTCTGAATTCAATAAGTGCTTCTCGTTGGGGCGGTTGAAAATGACAAATGCTACAGACTGTAAAGGAATAATTATCTGTCATTGAAATCTCATTCAGATTACCCTAAAGCAAGACACTAATGATTTTGGTCTTCATAAGTGCTTCTCTTTGGGGTTGTCTTGGTTGTGAGGAATTCAACAGAAATATTGTTTCTCAAATGCTCACCATTTATTGCATGTATTTGTCACCAAAATTACCCAAACACAGGCACTGACTTGAGTGTAATGCAGTAAGTGCTACTTGTTGGGGTAGTTTTGTTGACCTTTATTTCTCCCAGTGTGTTAGATGTACATTAGTAGTCAACTTTAGTAAGATATGCACATTTCAACTGTAGTCTATGTCTTTGAGTATGGACTTCTATTGTCTTCTCATTGGGGCAGTTGAAGGGGACAAATGATACAGACTATAACTAAACATGTCATTGAAATCACATTCAGATTACCCTAAAGCAAGACACTAATGATTTTTGTTTCTTCATAAGTGCTTCTCTTTGGGGTTGTCTTGATTGTGAGGAATTCAACAGAAATATTGTTTCTCAAATGCTCACAATGTGTTTAATCTATTTGCATCTGATTCCATCACATACAATATAATCTATCTCATCAGAGTTCAGATGTGGTCCTTATTATTACCTTTACAAAAACACTAACTGTGTTTACATTGCAGTAAGTGCTTTTGTTGGGGTATTTTTGCTGACCCTGCATCATCCAATGTGTTATCTATATGTTCATATGCACATTTTATTTGTACGTAATATATTAGAAGACAAAAAGAAAAGTCAGAGAAGATGGTGGAAAACCCCACGTGGAAACTCATAAGCCATGAAGAGGTGCAAGTCTTTGATATTGAACCAACTTGAGAATTGGTCTGAGTCTGAATTCAATAAGTGCTTCTCGTTGGGGCAGTTGAACATGACAAATGCTACAGACTGTAAAGGAAGAATGATATGTCATTGAAATCTCATTCAGATTACCCTAAAGCAAAACACTAATGTTTTTGTTTCTTCATAAGTGCTTCTCTTTGGGGTTGTCTTGGTTCTGAGGAATTCAACAGAAATATTGTTTCTCAAATGCTCACCATTTATTGCATGTATTTGTCACCAAAATTACCCAAACACAGGCACTGACTTGAGTGTAATGCAGTAAGTGCTACTTGTTGGGGTAGTTTTGTTGACCTTTATTTCTCCCGGTGTGTTAGTTGTACATTAGTAATCAACTTTAGTTCAAACCGGAGAGACGTGATGTAAGAATTACATATTTATTGTTTACACGTCATATGAATGAAATGATTGCCATGATAATACAACAGGAGAATGTAATGGTGTTTGTCGATTAGGCCCCGGTTTGCAAGATAATCATTCAGGAGGGAAAGCACCGCTCCGATGAAATCCCCGGGGTCTAGACACTGGTGGTAGTGCTGAGTAGGTGAGACCGGTCTGAAGAAGGAAGGTTTAGCTTTGTCCTGGAGGAGACTGGAGGCGACAGGGGTGGAGGCGGGTTGCGGTCATCTGCAAATGACAACTGACAGGGAGGAAGAGCAGGCATTTAAGGCATTTAGCATGTGCAGCTATTGGCTGCTGAGGGGTGACGCCCTCATATTTAATGAGGGGGGAAGGGAGCCATAGAGTGACGTGTAAGTGACTTGTGTTAGGTCTTCCTTATTGAACTTGCGCTAAAGCTTTCATTTCAAACCGGAGAGACGTGATGTAAGAATTACATATTTATTGTTTACACGTCATATGAATGAAATGATTGCCATGATAATACAACAGAAGAATGTAATGGTGTTTGACGATTAGGCCCCGGTTTGCAAGATAATCATTCAGGAGGGAAAGTACCGCTCCGATGAAATCCCCAAAACCAGTGAAGTATGAATACTGAGATGAACTGAGTTGCTTACCTTGTGGGGTGACTGGTGATCTGGGAAGGAAAGATAATAGATTAACACGTATATGAGCGACATAGTGCCGGAATCACTGCCGGAGCTTACGGGTCATGCTGAGACTCTGACTGCCGAAATCAGTGCCTGTCTTACCTGAAAACGACCTGCGGGTCGCATGCCTGGCCAGCAGGGCTTGACTACGCCGAGGAGCGAGCGGTTTCGTTTTGTAACGGTGGCCCAACGTCCACGACACCGAAGTGTACGGTAGCCCGAAGCTACGACACCGAAGTGTACGGTGGCCTTCCGCCACGCCTGACTTCGCAGGCTATATATATATATATTTGTTTCTTTACTCTTTCTTTCTCTTTCCTTTGTTTTGTAACTGACACCGAAGTGTACGGTGGCCTTCCGCCACGCCTGACTTCGCAGGCTATATATATATATTTTTTTTTCTTTACTCTTTTCTCTTTCTTTCTTTTCCTTTGTTTTGTAACTGACACCGGAGTGTACGGTGGCCTTCCGCCACGCCTGACTTCGCAGGCTATATATATATATTTTTTTTTTTCTTTACTCTTTTCTCTTTCTTTATTTTCCTTTGTTTTGTAACTGACACCGGAGTGTACGGTGGCCCGAGTCCACGCAGACTGCAGGAAATACATTTGACACTGATACGTTTGAGCAAGACCTGGGAATGAAATACCTGTGTGCCGGAGATGAAGCCCGTTACATGTAGTTGCAGCGTGAGACGAGACATTATTCCCTGTGGGCGGGGCCCGCGGAATTAGGACAGGAATGCAGTTTTGAATATCGGGAACCTTAGTGAGACATGTATACTTGTGAATGTGTTTATGAGCCACCACCAGTTATATGTATAACTACCATAGTTAGGGTCCGGGAGATCTTTGGGGAGCCAGTACGGTGCTGATGTCTGGGCGAATGTAGGTTGCGAAGGCGGAGGAGGTCCACCGTCCTAGTTGTTGAAGGGATGAGGTGGAGAGACCTTGATTAGCAGCCGAGGTGGCTGCACCTATCCTAAAGGAATTTCCTGAGTATGATGTAGGTGATAGGCCGGATTTAGTGAGGACTTGCTTCTTTACTGAGCGGCAGAAGAAAGCGAACGTTCTCCATGCGAAATCATAGGATATGAGGGTGGATGCGGCTAAGCCCTTTCTCATGTAGAATCTGGCGGACTCGAGGTGCCGAACTAGGGGACTCTTGATTAGTGCTGAGAGAGGAGATGAAGTGGAGGGATTCCGACTGGTTGCGGGCTGGCTTCCGGGCAGAGGCTCCGGAATGTATGGAAATGAAAGCGAGAGAGGGAGTCAGCGACGACATTGAGGTGACCGGGGATGTGGCGAGCTGTGATGATGAAGTTGTGGATTATGGAGGAACGCGTAATGCTTCTCATGAATGGCATGATGTCGCTGCACTGGGAGCGCGCCTTATTGATTATTTCGACCACTGATTGGTTGTCGCACAGCACCGAGATGCGTTTACGGAACCACAGGTGACCCCATACGTGGCATGCAACAGCGATTGGGAATATCTCGTGCAGAGCGGAGGATGAGTCATGATTAGGGAATGACCCTAGGGAATGGCCAGGACCCTGCGAACCACTCGCCCTGAAAGAAACCCCCAAAACCCACGGATGGGGCGGCATCCGTGAAAAACCTGATTGAGTCGGAGGAACACGCGAGGTCATCATAGAAAAAAGTAACTCCGTTCCAGTGGGCGAGCAGGAGAGACCAGAAACGTAAGTCTGAGCGGCAGCCTTCATCTATGAGAACGCGGTCATGAAGATTGTCGACCACTGATGCTGTGTCCAGGAGGCGGGAGATGAACGAGCGCCCCTGGGGGATGACGCGCATGGCGAAATTGAGGTGTCCTAGAAGGGAGAGCAACTGTTGTTTTGTGATGATGTGTTGCTCGCAGTATGATTTTGTGATGTCCCGGATGCGCTGCAGTTTGTCTGAGGGGAGAGATGACTTCATCTCTATAGAGTCGAGGGTGATGCCTAAGAACTCTAGGCTTGTGTTGGGACCTAACGTTTTCTCCTTGGAGAGGGGGACGCCTAACTCCTGAAAGCAGTGTTTTAGTTTGCCTAGTGAGGTCCCTGAGTTGTCCTGTGGCGGATCTATGAGGAGGAAGTCGTCCAGTAGGTGAAGGACGGAGGGGATTCTAACTATGTTCAGCAGGATCCAGCAAAGCGCTTCCGAGAAGGAGTTAAAAATGCAGGGGCTGCTTCTGCACCCGAAGGTTAGGCGAACGGCGAAATAGAATTTGGACTCCCACTTAATGCCGAACAGATTCCACTGGGACGGGTGAATAGGAATGATTTTGAAGGCGTCAGTAATGTCCGCTTTGGAGAGCCACGCTCCGTGCCCTGTGAACTTAATCAATTTGATTGCATTGTCCACTGAGGCATAGTGAAGGGAGAACTGCTCTGAAGGGATGATGCTATTGACGCTGCGAAATGGGCCGGAACGGGGAGCGGACAGATCGAAAATCAGCCTTTTCTTTCCGGAGTACTTGCGTGTGGCTATTCCGATGGGATTTGAACGGAACACTGGGAAGGGGGAGGAGCTAAAGGGACCGATTATATATCCTTTTTGGAGTTCTTTGTCGATGAGCTGGGAGACTATGTTAGGTTCTTTAGCGGCTGACTGAATATTTTTTGCTACGAAAGTAACTGTGGGAGATGAGAGGACCCCTACCCTGAAGCCTTGGGAGAGCCCTGATAGGAGATAGTCCACGAACACGGAATCTGGGTGGGTGGATAGCGCAGCTGCTAGCTGAGGGATGTTAATGGGAGTGGAGGGGTGATGTTTCAGAATTTTTTTCCGCCACGAGGTGTCTGGCGCAGAGCTACTAGGTTTTGGTTGCGCCTGGGGCATACGGACTTCGGGTGTGCCTCCCTGCAGAAACTGACGGTTTGGTCTATCGATTCCAGAATACTGCATGTGAGAGGCTCTGGGCGCGGAGAAAGGCACTGATGGGCAAAGGGCAGCGATGTGGCCCTGCGCTCCGCAGCTGTTGCAGGAAATAGCGGATTGCCCGCCGGTAGCCATCACGAGCAGCTCGATGTCCATCACTAACCAGTCGAGGCGGATATTGCTATGCGCTAGGTGAAGCGCTGCTTTACTAGAAAAGCTCTTGTGATACTGGTAGAAAATGGATTTCCCGTATCTAAGGTTGATATCTCCGATAATGGCCATGTATGCATCTAATTCTGCTCTTCTCTCAGGGTAGACGGAGCAGATTACGTCACGGAAAATGCCGAAAGCTACCATGAATTGCCCTACGCTGATGTCTCTGATGAGCCTGTGGTCTGCGGTATTAAAGACGGTGGTGATATTTCCTTGTGTGGCGATGGCTTTATCGCACTCCGGGGAGGGCAGAATAAGGCTAAGCAGGTTAACATCCTTCCCTTCAAGAATTTTTGACCTAAGCCGTGTGGAGATGTTAGCGGCTTGGGAAATAAAAGGCCTACCTGCAGGGGGGCCGAAGCCAGAGAATAAGGATTAGCTGCCGCTGGGATGCGTGGAACACCATGACCTGGAAACCCCAGCGGGACTGGGGCAGCGAGCGCTGCTCTGAGTGCGACAGACGTTGACGCTCCTGTGCCGGAGTCTTCAATGGCCTGAAGGCGAGCATCGATGGCTCTTATGGAGCTATTCAGGGATGCAGGGCGCTGGCCACGCTATTCTCCCCGCTCCCGGCCTGGTGAGCCTGGGAAGGGGTGGACTTGGGAGGCGGACGGGGTCCTGGAGGGTTCGATTTCCTGGTCCTTTTTCCTCCGCGGCCTCGGCCGCGTCCTCGCCTTGGTCTCTCTGGGGAGCTGCTTGGGGCTGCTTCCTCGGGCTGGGGAGCTGTGCTGGAGACCTGATCCGAGAGCTCTCGGAGCTGCGAGAGAGTGAGGCCTGGAGCTGTGGGGATGCCCTGCTGCTGGAGTCGGGCGATGAGGAAGTCTACCTCCGATGATAGGCCGCTTTGGGGAGTCGAACCGGGATCAAAGATATCCATGCCAGGTTCGTCTGAATTGTCCGAGTTGGACATCTTGCGCTAGTTTTCTGTTTGTTTTTTCTCACGAGGAGGAGTAGTATTACTGCTACTGTTTGCGGTCATCTGCAAATGACAACTGACAGGGAGGAAGAGCAGGCATTTAAGGCATTTAGCATGTGCAGCTATTGGCTGCTGAGGGGTGACGCCCTCATATTTAATGAGGGGGGAAGGGAGCCATAGAGTGACGTGTAAGCGACTCGTGTTAGGTCATCCTTATTGAACTTGCGCTAAAGCTTTCATTAAGATATGCACATTTCAACTGTAGTCTATGTCTTTGAGTAAGGACTTCTATTGTCTTCTCGTTGGGGCGGTTGAAGGGGACAAATGCTACAGACTATAACTAAACATGTCATTGAAATCACATTCAGATTAGCCTAAAGCAGTGCTTCTCCAAGTGTGGTCCGCGGACCACTGGTGGTCCGTGAGCGCCCCCTAGTGGTCCGTGAGTATATTGGTAAAATGTCACATTTGAAATAAATTAATTAATTAAAGTTTTCCGCACTCTCGCGGGAATATCTCCGCAATGGAGCGAGCTTAAGTTTCACTTTCGATTGCATGATATAGCCCAGTGCAACACCTTAATCACACATGTGGCCACTTGTTTGTACCATTTTCAGGCGATTTGTAAAAAACAATGTGTTTTTGGATATTTGTGGAGTTAGGTGGTCCGCGAGTATTTTTTATTGGTTAAGTGGTCCTTGGTATGAAAAAGTTTGAGACACACTGCCCTAAAGCAAGACACTAATGTTTTTGTTTCTTCATAGGTGCTTCTCTTTGGGGTTGTCTTGGTTGTGAGGAATTCAACAGAAATATTGTTTCTCAAATGCTCACAATGTGTTCAATCTATTTGCATCTGATTCCATCACATACAATATAATCTATCTCATCAGAGTTCAGATGTGGTCCTTATTATTACCTTTAAAAAAACACTAACTTTGTTTTCATTGCAGTAAGTGCTTTTGTTGGGGTAGTTTTGCTGACCCTGCATCATCCAATGTGTTATCTATTTGTTCATATGCACACTTTATTTTTACGTAATATATTAGAAGACAAAAACAAAAGTCAGAGAAGATGGTGGAAAACCCCACGTGGAAACTCATAAGCCATGAAGAGGTGCAAGTCTTTGATATTGAACCAACTTGAGCATTGGTCTGAGTCTGAATTCAATAAGTGCTTCTCGTTGGGGCGGTTGAACATGACAAATGCTACAGACTGTAAAGGAAGAATTATCTGTCATTGAAATCTCATTCAGATTACCCTAAAGCAAGACACTAATGATTTTGGTCTTCATAAGTGCTTCTCTTTGGGGTTGTCTTGGTTGTGAGGAATTCAACAGAAATATTGTTTCTCAAATGCTCACCATTTATTTATTTTTTTTATCATACATTTTTTATTGCAACATCTTCAATTTACAACACAGTACAGAAGACAATTCAGGTTGCACAACATTTTGGATTAATTCAATCCCATCCCTCTATCCTACATCCCACCCAGCTACCCACCCACTCCATAGCCCACCCCCCAACCACTCCATCGCCCACCCACCCTCCCCCTCCACCACCAACCACCGGGGCAAAAATATCCCCTCAGGGATAGCATTCTTATTTGGTCAGGAGCTCCTTTAAGTTAGATATCAGATCTGTCCACATTAAAATTGTATCAGGTTTTGCATCGTTGATTCTCGCAGAGGACAGTTCAAGGTAAGAAATGTTCAAAAAACTCTGAAGCCAGTGAGAACTTGAAATATCGTGAGGAGGTTTCCAACGTTGGACTATAATCTTTTTAGCTGCAGTCAAGCCTGTTAGCCAGATTTTGCGAGTTTTCCCCGTAAGGGAAAGGTGAGATTCATCATTTAGAAGATGTACAGCAGGTTCCATTGGTAATCTCAACCCTATTAAATCTGTAAGGGTACTAATAACCTTCCCCCAAAAGTGCAATACTCCTGGACACTCCCATACAACATGTAAGAAAGAGCCAATGGTTCCCTGGTGACAAAATGAACAATACGGGTCAGGTACCAATCCAATTCTGTGTCTAATTATTGGTGTTAGATATGCTCTATGACAACATTTCAGATGTATATACTGATGGTTTGGGTTTTTTGAAGCACCCGTAACATTAGCCCAAATTGCATCCCAATCCAATTCTTGTCCTAAAGTAGATATTTCCCTGTCCCATGCTCTCATGCCTGATGTAGGAATATAGTTCTGGGAGTTAAGATTATTATAGATAAACGAAACTATTTTTTTGGGAGCACTTTGCACCCAACTCAGAATAGGATGTTCTTTCAAATCTGACCCCCAGGGGACCCCATAGGCTTTACAGGCAGACCTTATTCTAAAGTAAAAGAAGAGAGAGTGTTGATCAATATTATATTGAGAGACCAGTTTTTGAAAGTCATGAATACAATTTTCCCCATTAATGTCCTGAAGAGTTTTAATACCTTTATCCTCCCAAGCTTTGTTGTTAAATGGTTTTCCCCCAGTCAATAGGTTATGATTGTTCCATAATGGAGATGACCTACACCACACACTCTTAAAGTTTAGGAATTTCCCTGCTGCTCTGAACACTTTAATCATATAAGTTAAAATTGGACCATACAGTAAATCACATTTTTTGGTAGATATACCTGAAAGGAGAAAGTCCCTTAATCTTATCGGCGCTATTAAATCTTGTTCCATATTCTTCCAAGATGACATTTTATCTTCATCTACCCAATAGCTGAGAGATCTTAATATGAATGCCCAATGATATAGTTTAAAATTTGGGCATGCCAATCCCCCATCTGATTTTCTATACTGAAGAGCTGACCATTTTATACTGGGTCGTTTACCATTCCAGATGTAGCATCGAAGTAAAGAATCTAGTTTTTGCCAGTATCCTGTTGGAGGTGCTAGGGGGATCATTGAGCTTACGAAATTTATGCGGGGCAATATGTTCATTTTAACAACCGATAAACGGGCTGGGACTGATGCTGGAAGGTGTTTCCATCTTGTAATATCTTCTTCTATTTTCTTCAAAACTAAAGAGTAATTTGTTTTAGCTATAGATGATAAGGAAGTACTAACCTTAATACCTAAATAGAGGACCTCATTTGAAACATTGATTTGGGGTGGGAGGGACACTTCACTTTGGCCTATGTTAAGAAGCATCAGTGTTGATTTTGATAGGTTAATCTTGTATCCCGAAAGCTGCCCAAACTGCTCCACTACTTCTAAGACACAGGGGAGGGTTCGCTGAACATCTGCCATACAGACTAATGTATCGTCTGCATATAGTGATATAGAATGTGACGTTCCACCTATTGTGATGGGGGAAATCTGAGGACAATTCCTAATGAATTGTGCCAGTGGTTCGATCGATAAATTGAAAATTAAAGGAGACAGAGGGTCTCCTTGCCTTGTACCCCGTTTTATGTCAAATAAGTCGGAGAAGCTTCCTCCCACGCATACTCGAGCTGTAGGATTCGCATACAATGTTTGAATCATGTTAATAAATGTATCTCCAAATTTAAATTCTTTCAGAACCCTCCATAGATATGGCCATTCCACGCGATCAAACGCCTTTTCAGCATCTAAAAACAAAAGGCCACAGGCAGGTGGAATTGTATGTGTTGCGCCAAGAATGTGCAGGAGTCTGCGGATATTATCAGATGCGAGCCGCCCTTTAATAAAGCCTGTTTGATCGGGGCTTATTAATTTCCCAACCACCGTCTCAAGTCTAATAGCTAAGACCTTGGAAAACATTTTGAGGTCAGCATTTATCAGTGATATTGGGCGATAGTTAGAACATTCAAAGGGGTCCTTCCCAGGTTTTGGTATAACCGTAATCAGAGCCGTATTTAAGTCTTTGTGGAACATACCCTTATTGGTAGCATAATTAAGTGTTTCTAACCATACCGGTCCAATAATATCCCAAAATGTTAAATAGAGTTCCACAGGTATGCCATCTATACCCGGCGTACGGCCCTTATTTGTAGCTTTGACAGCTTTATATAGCTCCTCCAGCGTGACAGGTGACTCCAGTGTTTTGGTGTCATCTAATGATAATGTAGGGAGGCCTAACCCGCTAAAAAATGTGGCGAAGTCTTCGTCAGAAGGGACTGAGCTACTTGAATACAGTTCTTTAAAGTAATTTTTAAATGTTTCATTTATCTCCTCTGTAGAAGATACTGTTCCGCGTTTATTACATCTGATTGCTGGTATGGCCCTTTTAGCTTCTTGTTGTTTTAAAGTTAATGCCAAAAGGTGACTTGGTCTGCTGCCTTCTGCATAATACTTGTGTTTGGTTATATGGATCATATATTCTGCCCTGTGTCTTAATAGGTCGTTAAGTTCTGCTTGCTTTGTTTTGAGCTCACTTTCTATTGTTGTTGTGTATCTCTCTTTTAGGACTTTTTCCAACATATTACATTTTTCTTCTAGGTGAGAAATATTTTGCAGTCGGCTTTTATGTAGGTGGGATCTGAACCGTATAGCATTATTTCGTATAAAACCCTTGATGGTGGCCCAGACCACCGTCACATCTGTGACGCTATTCTTATTCAAGATTATAAATTCGGTCAGTTTTGATCTCAATTGCGATATAAATGTGTTGTTCTTTAAAAGGGTTGTGTTGAACCTCCATCTAGTAGCCCCATTTTTTATATTTCCATAGTTAAAATTAGCTAAAATTGGGTTGTGATCCGAGAGATGTCTGGGTAGGAACTCAATTGACTGTATTGAAGGCATCAGCCCAGAAGATATAAGAATGTAGTCTATTCGAGAGAAGGTTTTATGTCTCGTGGAAAAAAATGTATAGTCTCTCGCAGATGGATTATGCACCCTCCACACATCAATTAAGTTTAAGTCTGTTATAAAGAGATTAAGTGCTTTGGAAGCAGATTCTTGAGAACTTGATAGAGTTGCAGCAGATTTGTCAAGGTTATTGTTTACAAAAGCATTCATGTCCGACCCAACATATAATCGGTAGTCATTTAACTTCAGTAACTGTGAAGTAACTGAGGGAAAAAAATCAGCTTCAAATACTGTCGGGGCATATATGCTAACAAAAGCCACTTTTTTACCTTGAATAGATGTGCAGCAATAGGCTAGACGTCCTTTATTGTCAGAGCCAATCCTTTCAATTGATACATTTATGTTACGCCTCATAAGTATCATAGCTCCTTTAGTGCGAGTGCCATCAGTTGATGCCACAATAGGTTTATAGAATCTGTTTTGAACCCTTGAAGTGTCATTAGGTTTAAGGTGTGTCTCCTGAAACATTGCAACATCTATCTTCTTTCTGCGCAAGAAATCTAAGATTTTTGAACGTTTATACGGAGAGTTAAGTCCTCTTACATTAAATGATACAATATTCAAATGTTCCAATTTATCTGTATGTGTATTTATTCCCTGGACCTGTTGTGAGTTGGTGGTGGATCCCTGAGTTACAACCCTCCCCTTTCCCCCCCCATTCGACCCTCTTCTTGGTAACATCTGTGAGCGTCACTTAGCTACGTCTAACACTGAACACTGATTGTTCCCCCCCCCTTGCATAAAGATAAAGCATAGCAGATCTCACAAACAGTAAAACTGAGAAATAGAAAACCCCTTTTAAACCGATCAACCTGTATCATTACAACCATCCCCCTCTCGTTCTCATGAAATGGTATAGCCCATATACAGACCGTTGCCTGCCGATGACGTCATACATATCACGCGCCCATGAATGTAAACAGTGGATGCATGAAAAAGTTTTCAAAACACGCCTCCAGCTTCCCAAGCCTATTCCGTTATAATGCACATTATGTATGCCGCATATAACTCGAATTTAAAGTATATAGTATGGGCGGAATATTACCTTAACACCATATAAACATGGCAATTAAACAATAACATTAGAACTCTTATCTGCAATAATTTGAAAATAAACTGGCCCCTATTTCAACATATTCAAGTATCGAGGCTTAACGAACATTGTCCAATATAAAATAAGCATAGAACATCACCTACATATCGTCTACCTGCCCATAGGTGCCAGACTTTCTCTGTCCTTATTGCAGATCCATCTCCTCCGTTGGCACAGGTAGCGTATTCAATGTCCAAGATCTTCTCGCATGTCCACCGTTGATTTAAGGGCTTCTCTCGCCTCTTCTGCCGAGTTAAATGACATCCTCGTGCCCTTGTTGTTCACTTTCAGAATGGCCGGGTATATGATGAACGAGTCGATCCCCTTCTGTCGAAGTTTAGTGCGGATCTCCTTGTATTCCTGTCGCTCCTGTGTCGTACCGGGGCTGTAATCGGCGAAGAACAACAGCTGTGTCCCGTCTTGGAGAGTCGGTCTAGCTTTCCTCGCGCCTTCAAGAATGGCCTGTCTGTCGGTATAGCGTAGTAGTTTGAGAACCATGGTCCGCGATCTTGAGGTGTTGTTGGAGAAAATACGATGTGCCCTATCGATTTCCAGTGGATTATTGTTGGGGCTCTTGATTGAAGGTATCCAGATAGGCAGCATCTTTTGAAGGTAACCCCTGGGATCATCGCCCTCAACACCTGTTGGTAAGTTGACAATCCTTACATTGTTCATTCTGGACCTGTCCTCCAATTCATTGAGCTTCCTTCGCATCTTTGTCACCTCCATGATACACGTGCTAGTTTCCTTCTCATTCTTGCGCACGGCAACCTGAATGCTCTCAATCTTATTGAAAACGTTGTCAAACTTTTTTGCGTGACCATCAGCTTGTTCTTTTAATGACCGGAGGATGTTGCCGTTTTCGACCAAGTGCTTCTCTATAGGATTGAGAGCCTTCTCAATCGCACCCTTTAGCATGTCTGCTATTGTTCCCTGCAGAGTTTCCATCTCATCCGCGATAGCTTGCTTGATTAGCATAGCTATATCGGTGGGTGAATCGCTAGCTTGTCTGTTAGATTCTTGTTTTTTAGTCGGAGTCTTTTCCTTCTTTGCTGGAGACATTTCTTTTCTCAAATGTGTGTTATTACTGTCTATGAGTTGCAATAAATAGGAAAAAAGGGGGGATTTTGTTCAGCGCTCAGTATCTTGCTGCCATCAGCCTCGTGCCTCACCGGAAGTCCCCTGAAGTTTGAGACACACTGCCCTAAAGCAAGACACTAATGTTTTTGTTTCTTCATAAGTGCTTCTCTTTGGGGTTGTCTTGGTTTTGAGGAATTCAACAGAAATATTGTTTCTCAAATGCTCACCATTTATTGCATGTATTTGTCACCAAAATTACCCAAACACAGGCACTGACTTGAGTGTAATGCAGTAAGTGCTACTTGTTGGGGTAGTTTTGTTGACCTTTATTTCTCCCAGTGTGTTAGTTGTACGTTAGTAGTCAACTTTAGTAAGATATGCACATTTCAACTGTAGTCTATGTCTTTGAGTATGGACTTCTATTGTCTTCTCGTTGGGGCGGTTGAAGGGGACAAATGCTACAGACTATAACTAAACATGTCATTGAAATCACATTCAGATTACCCTAAAGCAAAACACTAATGATTTTGGTCTTCATAAGTGCTTCTCTTTGGGGTTGTCTTGGTTGTGAGGAATTCAACAGAAATATTGTTTCTCAAATGCTCACCATTTATTGCATGTATTTGTCACCAAAATTACCCAAACACAGGCACTGACTTGCGTGTAATGCAGTAAGTGCTACTTGTTGGGGTAGTTTTGTTGAACTTTAATTTTCCCAGTGTGTTAGATGTACATTAGTAGTCAACTTTAGTAATATATGCACATTTCAACTGTAGTCTATGTCTTTGAGTATGGACAGAATGCAGTCACCTCCCAACTTCAAAATGAGTCATTATTCTGTACTATATTACTACAGAAGTTACCTGTAGATTGCATATTATTTACTTGCAGTGATACACATTATCTCAAGATTCGATTTGGAGACTTAAGCTGAATGTGCCTTCTGAAGTGGATATTCATTGCCTGAGCTTCTTAGCATTGTTCAAGTATTGCTGCTGCTGCCAGAGTTTCAACGAGAAACATCAACAACTCTGATTGACCACTTGTTAGGTGATAGCAGTCCGTTCATATCAGGTGATGGTTGAGAGTGCGGGTGTTTACTTACAATGGTCGTTGAAAGCAATCAAAAATGAGGCGGGGTTGGCTGGAAATGTCTGCATTCAGTACTTAAGAAGGGTACATCTTTGCAAGAAACAACATTTCCACTGAGACACAGCAAAGGAGATGTTGGAAAGGAACCCCTTGGAAAACGGTAAAGTCATGATGGGAGATGCCTTTACTGTAGGAAATTGAAAGTCTTTGATATTGGCCCAACTTGAGCATTGGTTTGCAATTGAATTCAGCAAGTGCTTCCTGTTGGGGCGGTTGAACATGACAAATGCTACAGACTGTAAAGGAAGAATTATCTGTCATTGAAATCACATTCAGATTACCCTAAAGCAAGACACTAATGATTTTGTTTCTTCATAAGTGCTTCTCTTTGGGGTTGTCTTGGTTGTGAGGAATTCAACAGAAATATTGTTTCTCAAATGCTCACCATTTATTGCATGTATTTGTCACCAAAATTACCCAAACACAGGCACTGACTTGAGTGTAATGCAGTAAGTGCTACTTGTTGGGGTAGTTTTGTTGACCTTTATTTCTCCCAGTGTGTTAGTTGTACATTAGTAGTCAACTTTAGTAAGATATGCACATTTCAACTATAGTCTATGTCTTTGAGTATGGACTTCTATTGTCTTCTCGTTGGGGCGGTTGAAGGGGATAAATGCTACAGACTATAACTAAACATGTAATTGAAATCACCTTCAGATTACCCTGCAGTGCTTCTCAAAGTGTGGTCCGCGGACCACTGGTGGTCCTTGAGCACCCCCTAGTGGTCCGTGAGTATATTAGTACATTTTCACATTTGAAATTAATTAATTAATTAAAGTTTTCCGCACTCTCGCGGGAATATCTCCGCAATGGAGTGAACTTAAGTTTCACTTTCAATTGCATAATATAGCCCAGCACAACACCTTCATCACACATGTGGCCACTTGTTTGTACCGTTTTCAGGCGATTTGTAAAAAACAATGTGTTTTTGGATATTTGTGGAGTTAGGTGGTCCGCGAGTATTTTTTTATTGGTTAAGTGGTTCTTGGTATGAAACAGTTTGAGAAACACTGCCCTAAAGCAAGACACTAATGTTTTTGTTTCTTCATAAGTGCTTCTCTTTGGGGTTGTCTTGGTTGTGAGGAATTCAACAGAAATATTGTTTCTCAAATGCTCACCATTTATTGCATGTATTTGTCACCAAAATTACCCAAACACAGGCACTGACTTCAGTGTAATGCAGTAAGTGCTACTTGTTGGGGTAGTTTTGTTGACCTTTAATTCTCCCAGTGTGTTAGATGTACATTAGTAGTCAACTTTAGTAAGATATGCACATTTCAACTGTAGTCTATGTCTTTGAGTATGGACTTCTATTGTCTTCTCGTTGGGGCGGTTGAAGAGGACAAATGCTACAGACTATAAATGAAAGCTTTAGCGCAAGTTCAATAAGGAAGACCTAACTCGAGTCACTCACACGTCACTCTATGGCTCCCTTCCCCCCTCATTAAATATGAGGGCGTCACGCCTCAGCAGCCAATCGCTGCACATGCTAAATGCCTTAAATACCTGCTCTTCCTCCCTGTCAGTTGTCATTGCAGATGATCACACGCAATGGTAGTTGCAATACAATACTGCTTCTCGTGAGAAAAACCGTAAGAAACAACTAGCTCAAGATGTCCAACTCGGACAATTCGGAACACGAACCTTCTCTGGAAGTCTCCGATCCCGGTTCGGCTCCCCACAGCGGCTTATCAACAGAGGAAGACTTCCTCATCGCCCGGCTCCTGCAGCAGGGCTTTCCCACAGCCCCAGGCCTCACTCTCTCTCAGCGGCGATAGCTCTCGGACCAGGTCTCCAGCGTAGCTCCCCAGTCCGGGGCAGCAGCTCCAGCCAGCTTCCCAGAGAGCAGGACGAGGCCGCAGCCGCGGAGGTAAAAAAAGGGCAGGAAGTCGAGCCCTCCAGGATCCCGTCCCCCTCCAAAAAATCCACCCCTTCTCAGGCTCGCCAGTCCGGGAGCGTCACACACCCCTATGGAGAGTAGCGCGGCCGGCTCCCTGCAATCCCTGGCTAGCTCCATGATAGCTATCGATGCTCGCCTCCAGGCTCTGGAAGACTCCGCCACAGGAGCTTCAACTTCCGTTGCACTCAGGTACTAGTTTTTAACGAAAACGTTTGCACTCGACCCTTACACAGGGTTGGGTCGTAACGGAATACATGTAACGGTGTTACGTAATCGGAAGAAAAAGAAAGAACAAAAAAAAAATCAGTACATTCAGCTGGCGTTACATTTGAAAAAACGAGTAAACTGAGTGCAGTTACTTTCGTAAACCTGAAGTGAATACTTATTGGAATTATTGGTGGAAAGTTTCCTCACAATGTAATATTCATTACCGGCAGAACCGTGTGCACAGCGCTGCAGCGTATCTGCGAGCGAGAGATGCAGCGTGTCCGTGAGGCCCCGCCCCGCACGCAGATGAGAGAGAGAGAGAGTTCTCTTTCAAAACATATTGGAAGGTAGAAACGGAGATGTTTAGATAAAACGTGGAAGATAACGTTTATGTAGCATTTATGTATTGTCGAAATTATGACATTCATAACGGGATCAAATCTAACTGAATGGCCTGCTGCTGCCGAATGCATGGGGCAAGTAACTGGGAAAAGTTTTAAAAGTGATTACATCGTTTCAGATAATAAATAATAACGATAATGTATTCTATTTAGGGGCGCCTTTCAAAGCACCCAAGGACACCTTACAATGCATACACTTTTCCAAGGAAAGGTTTTAAGACAGTACAAAGAATGCAGTCTGGGTGAGTTTTTCTTTTTATGTGCGGTGCAGATGAGAGAGCTGTCAAGAATGACACTAAATTGTTGTGTTCGTGCTCTTCATAAGCCATTAAAACAGTAAAATACGTGTCTCCCGTTCACCAAAACATACCCATCTGTTATGGAAAAGAAAGTATTCTAAAGAGAAAGAAGAGGAAAAGATAAAAAGAAGATGAAAAGGAGAAAATAAAAGATAAAAAGAAGAGGAGGGAGGAAGAAAAAGAAGAGGAAAGGAAGTATTCTAAAAGTAATCTGCCACCGGTACCGGTGGGATCGTGGTTAGTTTCCGATGCGCAGAAGAAAAATCTGGCCCACCCTATATTTTTACAGGCCCACCCTAAAGTAAATTTCTGCCTATGCTACTGGTCCGCACAGCAGCAACAACCAATCACATGAATCTCTTGCCCCCGACACACAAAGCAATAGCAATGTTAAAACTAAGTAAACTGGAAAAAAATAAAAAATAAAAATAAATCCCCAACAGGCGAAAACCTACCAGTTTCACCCACTGTCTCTGCCTCCTCCCTCCATGCCTCGCTCCTCTGGTTTGTATCCCGGTAGACGAACAGAGACTGATCATACAGCACCGGGTGATTCACTACCGCCATAATGAATTTTCCCTCACATTTTTGGAATATGAGGAATTACCTGCGTAGTCTCTCCCAACATACACGCGGTCTGATTGGCTAGCGCTGTACCGGCAGATTTGCATAAACGGGATTTCATTGGCTGACGCTTCTGCCGAGGCGCCAAAAGTTGAACATTGCTCAACTTTTTGAAGCGAGCAACGCCAGCAAACGCTCCACGTCGCTTCCCAAAATACAATTCTACTAAAAGTGACGTCACCCCATTCAAAGTGAATGGGCAGAAGCATTTGGAAGCTGTAACGCACGCCACCGTGTGGACGGGCCGTCACAGTGGCTCTGCGCCAGAAACATCAACACAAAAAAAAAAAAAATTAAAAAAAAAAAACATTCTGGAATATCACCCCTCCACTCCCATTAACATCCCTCAGCCAGCAGCTGCACTATCTACAGATTCCGTGTTTGTTGACTATCTCCCGTAAGGGCTCTCCCAAGGCTTCAGGGTAGGGGTCCTCCCATCTCCCACAGTGACTTTCGTAGCAAGAAACTTACAGTCAGCCGCTAAAGAACCCAACATAGTTTCCCAGCTCATCGACAAAGAACTTCTCAAAGGATATATAATCGGTCCTTTTAGCTCCTCCCCCTTCTCAGTGTTCCGTTCAAATCCCATCGGAATAGCCACACGTAAATAAAAGGCTGATTTTCGATCTGTCCGCTCCCTGCTCCGGCCCATTCTGCAGCGCCAATAGCATCATCCCTCCAGATCAGTTCTCCCTTCACCATGCCTCAGTGGATAATGCAATAAAGATGATCAAGTTCACAGGGCACGGAGCTCGGCTCTCCAAAGCGGACATTACCGATGCCTTCAAATCATCCCCATTCATCCGTCTCAGTGGAACTTGTTCGGTATTAAGTGGGAGTCCAAACTCTATCTTCGCGTTCGCCTGACCTTCGGGTGCAGAAGCAGCCCCTGCATCTTCAATTCCTTCTCGGAAGCGCTCTATTGGATCCTGCTGAACATCGTCAGAATCCCCTCCGTCCTTCACCTACCGGACGACTTCCTCCCCATAAACCCGCCACAGGACAGCTCAGGGATCTCACTGGCCAAGCTTAAACACTGCTTCAGGAGTGAGGTGTCCCTCTCTCCAAAGAGAAAACGTTAGGTCCCGTCACACGCTTAGAGTTCTTAGGCATCATCCTCGACTCCATAGACATGAAGGCGTCTCTCCCCTCAGACAAATCGCAGCGCATCCAGGACATCACCAAGTCATACTGCGAGCAACAAGTTATCACAAAACAACTGTCGCTCTCCCTTCTCGTACACCTCAACTTCGCCATGCACGTCATCCCCCAGGGGCGCTCGTTCATCTCCCGCCTCCTGGACGCAGCATCAGCGGTCGACAACCTCCATGACTGCGTTTTCTTAGACGAAGGCTGCTGCTCAGACCTTCGGTTCTGGTCCCTCCTGCTCGCCCACTGGAACGGAATTACTTTATTCTACGATGGCCTCGTGCGTTCCTCTGACTCAATGAGGTCTTCACGGATGCCGCCCATCCATGGGTTTTGGGGGGTTTCTTCCAGGGAGAGTGGTTCGCAGGGTCATGGCCCCGTCAATTTCTACCTCAAGACGGTGGTCCTCCTCCGCCTTCACAACCTTCATTCATCCGGACATCAGCGCCGTACGGGCTTCCCAAAGATCTCTCAGACCCTAACTATGGTAGTTATACATATAACTGGTGGTGGCTCAAACACATTCACAAGTATACATGTCTCACTAAGGTTCCCGATATTCAAAACTGCATTCCTGTCCTAATTCCGCGGGCCCCGCCCACAGGGAATAATGTCTCGTCTCACGCCGCAACTACAGGTAACGGGCTTCATCTCCGGCACACAGGTATTTCATTCCCAGGCCTTGCTCAAACGCATCAGTGTAAAATGTATTTCCTGCAGTCCGCGTGGACTCGGGCCACCGTACACTCCGGTGTCAGTTACAAAACAAGGAAATAAAGAAAGAGTAAAGATATATATATATATATATATATATATATAGCCTGCGAAGTCAGGCGTGGCGGAAGGCCACCGTACACTTCGGTGCCAGTTACAAAACAAAGGAAAATAAATGAAGAGTAAAGAAAAATATATATATATATATAGCCTGCGAAGTCAGGCGTGGCGGAAGGCCACCGTACACTTCGGTGTCGTCGCGGAAGGCTACCGTACACTTCGGTGTCAGTTACAAAACAAAGAGTAAAGAAAAAAGATACATATATATATATATATATATATATATATATATATATATATATATATATATATATATAACCTGCGAAGTCAGGCGTGGCGGAAGGCCACCGTACACTTCGGTGTCAGTTACAAAACAAAGGAAAAAGAAATAAAGAAAAAATATATATATATATAGCCTGCGAAGTCAGGCGTGGCGGAAGGCCACCGTACACTTCGGTGTCGTAGCGGAAGGCTACCGTACACTTCGGTGTCAGTTACAAAACAAAGGAAAGAGTAAAGAAAATATATATAACCTGCGAAGTCAGGCGTGGCGGAAGGCCACCGTACACTTCGGTGTCAGTTACAAAACAAAGGAAAAAGAAATAAAGAAAAAAAATATCTATATAGCCTGCGAAGTCAGGCGTGGCGGAAGGCCACCGTACACTTCGGTGTCGTAGCGGAAGGCTACCGTACACTTCGGTGTCAGTTACAAAACAAAGGAAAGAGTAAAGAAAAGATATATATATAACCTGCGAAGTCAGGCGTGGCGGAAGGCCACCGTACACTTCGGTGTCAGTTACAAAACAAAGGAAAAAGAATAAAGAGAAATATATATATATATATATAGCCTGCGAAGTCAGGCGTGGCGGAAGGCCACCGTACACTTCGGTGTCGTAGCGGAAGGCTACCGTACACTTCGGTGTCGTGGACGTTGGGCCACCGTTACAAAACGAAACCGCTCGCTCCTCGGCGTAGTCAAGCCCTGCTGGCCAGGCATGCGACCCGCAGGTCGTTTTCAGATAAGACCGGCACTGATTTCGGCAGTCAGAGTCTCAGCATGACCAGTAAGCTCCGGCAGTGATTCCGGCACAGTGTCGCTCATATACGTGTTAATCTATTATCTCTCCTCCCCAGATCACCAGTCACCCCACAAGGTAAGCAACTCAGTTCATCTCAGTATTCATACTTCACTGGTTTTGGGGATTTCATCGGAGCGGTGCTTTCCCTCCTGAATGATTATCCTGCAAACCGGGGGGCCTAATCGCCAAACACCATTACATTCTCCTGTTGTACTATCATGGCAATCATTTCATTCATATGACGTGTAAACAATAAATATGTAATTCTTACATCACGTCTCTCCGGTTTGAAATGAAAGCTTTAGCGCAAGTTCAATAAGGAAGACCTAACTCGAGTCACTCACACGTCACTCTATGGCTCCCTTCCCCCCCTCATTAAATATGAGGGCGTCACGCCTCAGCAGCCAATCGCTGCACATGCTAAATGCCTTAAATACCTGCTCTTCCTCCCTGTCAGTTGTCATTGCAGATGATCACACGCAACCCGCCTCCACCCCTCTCGCCTCCCGTCTCCTTCAGGACAAAGCTAAACCTTCCTCCTTCAGACCGGTCTCACCTACTCATCACCACCACCAGTGTCTAGACCCCGGGGATTTCATCGGAGCGGTGCTTTCCCTCCTGAATGATTATCCTGCAAACCGGGGGCCTAATCGCCAAACACCATTACATTCTCCTGTTGTACTATCATGGCAATAATTTCATTCATATGACGTGTAAACAATAAATATGTAATTCTTACATCACGTCTCTCCGGTTTGAACTAAAGATGTCATTGAAATCACATTCAGATTAGCCTAAAGCAAAACACTAATGTTTTGTTTCTTCATAAGTGCTTCTCTTTGGGGTTGTCTTGATTGTGAGGAATTCAACAGAAATATTGTTTCTCAAATGCTCACAATTGATTGCATCTATTTGTATCTGATTCCATCACATACAATATCATTTCAGTCATCAGAGTTCAGATTTGGTCATTATGATAACCTTTACAAAAACACTAACTTTGTTCCAATTATAGTAAGTTATTTTGTTGGGGTAGTTTTGCTGACCCAGCATCATCCAGCGTGTTATCTATATGTTCATATGCAATGTTACATTTGACGTTTTCTTTAAAGACGAAAAGAAAAGTCAGAGAAGATGGTGGAAAACCCCACGTGGAAACTCATAAGCCATGAAGAGGTGCAAGTCTTTGATATTGAACCAACTTGAGCATTGGTCTGAGTCTGAATTCAATAAGTGCTTCTCGTTGGGGCGGTTGAACATGACAAATGCTACAGACTGTAAAGGAAGAATTATCTGTCATTGAAATCACATTCAGATTAGCCTAAAGCAAAACACTAATGTTTTGTTTCTTCATAAGTGCTTCTCTTTGGGGTTGTCTTGATTGTGAGGAATTCAACAGAAATATTGTTTCTCAAATGCTCACAATTGATTGCATCTATTTGTATCTGATTCCATCACATACAATATCATTTCAGTCATCAGAGTTCAGATTTGGTCATTATGATAACCTTTACAAAAACACTAACTTTGTTCCAATTATAGTAAGTTATTTTGTTGGGGTAGTTTTGCTGACCCAGCATCATCCAGCGTGTTATCTATATGTTCATATGCAATGTTACATTTGACGTTTTCTTTAAAGACGAAAAGAAAAGTCAGAGAAGATGGTGGAAAACCCCACGTGGAAACTCATAAGCCATGAAGAGGTGCAAGTCTTTGATATTGAACCAACTTGAGCATTGGTCTGAGTCTGAATTCAATAAGTGCTTCTCGTTGGGGCGGTTGAACATGACAAATGCTACAGACTGTAAAGGAAGAATTATCTGTCATTGAAATCTCATTCAGATTACCCTAAAGCAAAACACTAATGATTTTTGTCTTCATAAGTGCTTCTCTTTGGGGTTGTCTAGGTTGTGAGGAATTCAACAGAAATATTGTTTCTCAAATGCTCACCATTTATTGCATGTATTTGTCACCAAAATTACCCAAACACAGGCACTGACTTGCGTGTAATGCAGTAAGTGCTACTTGTTGGGGTAGTTTTGTTGACCTTTAATTCTCCCAGTGTGTTAGATGTACTTTAGTAGTCAACTTTAGTAAGATATGCACATTTCAACTGTAGTATATGTCTTTGAGTATGGACAGAATGCAGTCACCTCCCAACTTCAAAATGAGTCATTATTCTGTACTATATTACTACAGAAGTTACCTGTAGATTGCATATTATTTACATGCAGTGATACACATTATCTCAAGATTCGATTCGGAGACTTAAGCTGAATGTGCCTTCTGAAGTGGATATTCATTGCCTGAGCTTCTTAGCATTGTTCAAGTATTGCTGCTGCTGCCAGAGTTTCAACGAGAATCATCAACAACTCTGATTGACCACTTGTTAGGTGATAGCAGTCCGTTCACATCAGGTGATGGTTGAGAGTGCGGGTGTTTACTTACAATGGTCGTTGAAAGCAATCAAAAATGAGGCGGGGTTGGCTGGAAATGTCTGCATTCAGTACTTAAGAAGGGTACATCTTTGCAAGAAACAACACTTCCACTGAGACAAAGCAAAGGAGATGTTGGAAAGGAATCCCTTGGAAAACGGTAAAGTCATGATGGGAGATGCCTTTACTGTAGGAAATTGAAAGACTTTGATATTGGCCCAACTTGAGCATTGGTTTGCAATTGAATTCAGCAAGTGCTTCCTGTTGGGGCGGTTGAAGAGGACAAATGCTACAGACTATAACTAAACATGTCATTGAAATCACATTCAGATTACCCTAAAGCAAAACACTAATGATTTTTGTCTTCATAAGTGCTTCTCTTTGGGGTTATCTTGGTTGGGAGGAATTCAACAGAAATATTGTTTCTCAAATGCTCACAATTGATTGCATCTATTTGTATCTGATTCCATCACATACAATATCATTTCAGTCTTCAGAGTTCAGATTTCGTCATTATGATAACCTTTACAAAAACACTAACTTTGTTCCAATTATAGTAAGTGCTTTTGTTGGGGTAGTTTTGCTGACCCAGCATCATCCAGCGTGTTATCTATATGTCCATATGCAATGTTACATTTTACGTTTTCTTTAAAGACAAAAAGAAAAGTCAGAGAAGATGGTGGAAAACCCCACGTGGAAACTCATAAGCCATGAAGAGGTGCAAGTCTTTGATATTGAACCAACTTGAGCATTGGTCTGAGTCTGAATTCAATAAGTGCTTCTCGTTGGGGCGGTTGAACATGACAAATGCTACAGTCTGTAAGGAAGAATTATATGTCATTGAAATCTCATTCAGATTACCCTAAAGCAAAACACTAATGATTTCTGTCTTCATAAGTGCTTCTCTTTGGGGTTGTCTTGGTTGTGAGGAATTCAACAGAAATATTGTTTCTCAAATGCTCACCATGTATTGCATGTATTTGTCACCAAAATTACCCAAACACAGGCACTGACTTGCGTGTAATGCAGTAAGTGCTACTTGTTGGGGTAGTTTTGTTGACCTTTAATTCTCCCAGTGTGTTAGATGTACATTAGTAGTCAACTTTAGTAAGATATGCACATTTCAACTGTAGTCTATGTCTTTGAGTATGGACAGAATGCAGTCACATCCCAACTTCAAAATGAGTCATTATTCTTACTATATTACTACAGAAGTTACCTGTAGATTGCATATTATTTACTTGCAGTGATACACATTATCTCAAGATTCGATTTGGAGAAACATCAACAACTCTGATTGACCACTTGTTAGGTGATAGCAGTCAGTTCATATCAGGTGATGGTTGAGAGTGCGGGTGTTTACTTACAATGGTCGTTGAAAGCAATCAAAAATGAGGCGGGGTTGGCTGGAAATGTCTGCATTCAGTACTTAAGAAGGGTACATCTTTGCAAGAAACAACACTTCCACTGAGACACAGCAAAGGAGATGTTGGAAAGGAACCCCTTGGAAAACGGTAAAGTCATGATGGGAGATGCCTTTACTGTAGGTAAATTGAAAGACTTTGATATTGGCCCAACTTGAGCATTGGTTTGCAATTGAATTCAGCAAGTGCTTCCTGTTGGGGCGGTTGAAGAGGACAAATGCTACAGACTATAACTAAACATGTCATTGAAATCTCATTCAGATTACCCTAAAGCAAAACACTAATGATTTTTTTCTCCATAAGTGCTTCTATTTGGGGTTGTCTTGGTTGTGAGGAATTCAACAGAAATATTGTTTCTCAAATGCTCACCATTTATTGCATGTATTTGTCACCAAAATTACCCAAACACAGGCACTGACTTGCGTGTAATGCAGTAAGTGCTACTTGTTGGGGTAGTTTTGTTGACCTTTATTTCTCCCAGTGTGTTAGTTGTACGTTAGTAGCCAACTTTAGTAAGATATGCACATTTCAACTGTAGTCTATGACTTTGAGTATGGACTTCTATTGTCTTCTCGTTGGGGCGGTTGAAGGGGACAAATGCTACAGACTATAACTAAACATGTCATTGAAATCACCTTCAGATTACCCTACAGCAGTGCTTCTCAAAGTTTGGTCCGCGGACCACTGGTGGTCCGTGAGCGCCCCCTAGTGGTCCGTGAGTATATTGGTAAATTTTCACATTTGAAATTAATTAATTAATTAAAGTTTTCCGCACTCTCGCGGGAATATCTCCGCAATGGAGTGAGCTTAAGTTTCACTTTCAATTGCATGATATAGTCCAGCACAACACCTTCATCACACATGTGGCCACTTGTTTGTACCATTTTCAGGCGATTTGTAAAAAACAATGTGTTTTTGGATATTTGTGGAGTTAGGTGGTCCGCGAGTATTTTTTTATTGGTTAAGTGGTTATTGGTATGAAAAAGTTTGAGAAACACTGCCCTAAAGCAAGACACTAATGTTTTTGTTTCTTCATAAGTGCTTCTCTTTGGGGTTGTCTTGATTGTGAGGAACTCAACATAAATATTGTTTCTCAAATGCTCACAATTGATTGCATCAATTTGTATCTGATTCCACACATACAATATCATTTCAGTCTTCAGAGTTCAGATTTGGTCATTAGTGATAACCTTTACAAAAACACTACTTTGTTCCAATTATAGTAAGTGCTTTTGTTGGTGGTAGTTTTGCTGACCCCAGCATCATCCAGCGTGTTATCTATATGTCATATGCACACTTATTTTTACGTAATATATTAGAAGGAAAAAATAAAAGTCAGAAAATATGGTGGAAAACCCCACGTGGAAACTCGTAAGCCATGAAGAGGTGCAAGTATTTGATATTGAACCAACTTGAGCATTGGTCTGAGTCTGAATTCAATAAGTGCTTCTCGTTGGGGCGGTTGATTTTTGTTGAACATGACAAATGCTACAGACTGTAAAGGAATAATTATCTGTCATTGAAATCTCATTCAGATTACCCTAAAGCAAGACACTAATGAATTTGGTCTTCATAAGTGCTTCTCTTTGGGGTTGTCTTGGTTGTGAGGAATTCAACAGAAATATTGTTTCTCAAATGCTCACAATTTCTTGCATGTATTTGTCACCAAAATTACCCAAACACAGGCACTGACTTGCGTGTAATGCAGTAAGTGCTACTTGTTGGGGTAGTTTTGTTGACCTTTAATTCTCCCAGTGTGTTAGATGTACATTAGTAGTCAACTTTAGTAAGATATGCACATTTCAACTATAGTATATGTCTTTGAGTATGGACAGAATGCAGTCACCTCCCAACTTCAAAATGAGTCATTATTCTGTACTATATTACTACAGAAGTTACCTGTAGATTGCATATTATTTACTTGCAGTGATACACATTATCTCAAGATTCGATTTGGAGAAACATCAACAACTCTGATTGACCACTTGTTAGGTGATAGCAGTCAGTTCATATCAGGTGATGGTTGAGAGTGCGGGTGTTTTACTTACAATGGTCATTGAAAGCAATCAAAATGAGGCGGGGTTGGCTGGAAATGTCTGCATTCAGTACTTAAGAAGGGGTACATCTTTGCAAGAAACAACACTTCCACTGAGACACAGCAAGGAGATGTTGGAAAGGAACCCCTTGGAAAACGGTAAAGTCATGATGGGAGATGCCTTTACTGTAGGAAATTGAAAGACTTTGATATTGGCCCAACTTGAGCATTGGTTTGCAATTGAATTCAGCAAGTGCTTTCCTGTTGGGGCGGTTGAAGAGGACAAATGCTACAGACTATAACTAAACATGTCATTGAAATCTCATTCAGATTACCCTAAAGCAAAACACTAATGATTTGTTTCTCCATAAGTGCTTCTCTTTGGGGTTGTCTTGGTTGTGAGGAATTCAACAGAAATATTGTTTCTCAAATGCTCACCATTTATTGCATGTATTGTCACCAAAATTACCCAAACACAGGCACTGACTTGAGTGTAATGCAGTAAGTGCTACTTGTTGGGGTAGTTTTGTTGACCTTTATTTCTCCCAGTGTGTTAGCTGTACATTAGTAGTCAACTTTAGTAAGATATGCACATTTCAACTGTAGTCTATGTCTTTGAGTATGGACTTCTATTGTCTTCTCGTTGGGGCGGTTGAAGAGGACAAATGCTACAGACTATAACTAAACATGTCATTGAAATCACATTCAGATTACCCTAAAGTAAGACACTAATGTTTTTGTTTCTTCATAAGTGCTTCTCTTTGGGGTTGTCTTGATTGTGAGGAATTCAACAGAAATATTGTTTCTCAAATGCTCACAATTGATTGCATCTATTTGTATCTGATTCCATCACATACAATATCATTTCAGTCTTCAGAGTTCAGATTTGGTCATTATGATAACCTTTACAAAAACACTAACTTTGTTCCAATTATAGTAAGTGCTTTTGTTGGGGTAGTTTTGCTGACCCAGCATCATCCAGCGTGTTATCTATATGTTCATATGCAATGTTACATTGACGTTTTCTTTAAGACGAAAAGAAAAGTCAGAGAAGATGGTGGAAACCCCACGTGGAAACTCGTAAGCCATGAAGAGGTGCAAGTATTTGATATTGAAACCAACTTGAGCATTGGTCTGAGTCTGAATTCAATAAGTCATGCTACTCGTTGGGTGGTTTGAACATGACAAATGCTACAGGACTGTAAAGGAAGACATTATCTGTCATTGAAATCTCATTCAGATTACCCTAAGCAAGACACCTAATGAATTTGGTTCTTCATAAGTGCTTCTCTTTGGGGTTGTCCTTGGTTGTGAGGAATTCAACAGAAATATTGTTTCTCAAATGCTCACAATTTCTGGCATGTATTTGTCACCAAAATTACCCAACACCAGCACTGACTTGCGTGTAATGCAGTAGTGCTACTTTGTTGGGTAGTTTTGGTTGACCTTTATTTCTCCCAGTGTGTGTAGATCTACATTAGTAGTCAACTTTAGTAAGATATGCACATTTAAACTGTAGTCTAGTCTTTGAGTATGGACAGAATGCAGTCACCTCCCAACTTCAAAATGAGTCATTATTCTGTACTATATTACTACAGAAGTTACCTGTAGATTGCATATTATTTACTTGCAGTGATACACATTATCTCAAGAGTTCGATTTGGAGACTTAAGCTGAATGTGCCTTCTGAAGTGGATATTCATTGCCTGAGCTTCTAGCATTGTTCAAGTATTGCTGCTGCTGCCAGAGTTTCAACGAGAAACATCAACAACTCTGATTGACCCACTTGTTAGGTGATAGCAGTCCGTTCATATCATGGTGATGGTTGAGAGTGCGGGTGTTTACTTACAATGGTCGTTGAAAGCAATCAAAAATGAGGCGGGGTTGTGGCTGGGAAACTGTCCTGCATTCAGTACTTAAGAAGGGTACATCTTTGCAAGAAACAACACTTCAACTGAGACACAGCAAAGGAGATGTTGGAAAGGAACCCCTTGGAACAACGGTAAAGTCATGATGGGAGATGCCTTTACTGTAGGAAATTGAAAAGTCTTTGATATTGGCCCAACTTGAGCATTGGTTTGCAATTGAATTCAGCAAGTGCTTCCTGTTGGGGCGGTTGAACATGACAAATGCTACAGACTGGTAAAGGAAGAATTATCTGTCATTGAAATCACATTCAGATTACCCTAAGCAAAACACTAATGATTTTGTCTTCATAAGTGCTTCTCTTTGGGGTTGTCCTTGGTTGTGAGGAATTCAACAGAAATATTGTTTTCTCAAATGCTCACCATTTATTGCATGTATTTGTCACCAAAATTACCCCAAACACAGGCATTGACTTGAGTGTATGCAGTAAGTGCTACTTGTTGGGGTAGTTTTGTTGACCTTTATTTCTCCAATGTGTTAGTTGTACATTAGTAGTCAACTTTAGTAAGATAGCACATTTCAACTGTAGTCTATGTCTTGAGTATGGACTTCTATTGTCTTCTCGTTGGGGCGGTTTGAAGGGACAAATGCTACAGACTATAACTAAACATGTCATTGA
>NW_022989824.1:0-222548 GCF_902827175.1 Gymnodraco acuticeps | reverse complement strand
TGAGAGAAACAGATGAAAGAAACGCATACAATTAAGTAAGTTAAAGTCAACGACTGAAGGTTATTTTGTACATCTACTGAGCGCAGAATTTAGATACCACTTGCATACAATTTGACCCTGACTCAATAATATAGTGAGTCCATGGAGTTGAGAAAATGGACTCGAAGACAGGCAGTAACCCTCAGTGATAGCTGCTGGTGCGTGGAGGAATGGTGCGACATTGAAGCATAATGAAAGGCAGTATTCTAACAATCATAACGGCTGCATCTGTATACAGTATGCCAGGGATGCTATTATTTATTTCTTAGTGGCCTTGATAAAAGAGACAAATGATCATAGATTCAATGATGGGTGAAAACCTATGATAAAGACTAGCTAAAGTCGAAACCATAGTGATGTGCATTAACTTGATAGAGAATAATCATAGACCCTGGATCATGGGCGAGGGTGTGAGGGCGGTAATGTACATTTGAACCATTGCATCGCTCAAGGCCTCTAGTGAAAGAGACTTGGTGGAATAATTGAATATTAAGTGCTGTATGAGTAGTTACATAAATTCAGTATTTTTAGTTTCCGTCTCATTTGACTAATGGTAAATGCTTGAATTGAATTACTATGCTTGATAAACAAATGTTATCTGTTTAGAAAGGGTGAGAGCATTTATGGGCTACTGCCAGTGTGTGTGTGTGTGTGTGTTGTGTGTGTGTGTTGTGTGTGGTGGTGTGTGTGTGTGTGTGTGTGTGTGTGTGTGTGTGTGTGGTGTGTGTGTGTGTGTGTGTGTGTGTGTGTGTGTGTCTTCAGACTGAGGGTGAAAGACCATTTTGAACATTAACATATTTGGACATAGAGGCACAACATACAAATATAAACCTGATAATGGGCATCATATGTACTCTTTGAGTCAGTTTGATCAGAATGTTTGGTCCATAAAAAATGTTTAAGCTTTCTCCTCATTGTATAAATCCTCACCTCACATTGTCTGAACACTTGCATTCACAGCATTTGCCATTGTGAGTTACCAAAGAGTTACCTTGAATCCATTTGTACACACCCATTAAACCTGGAGTGCCCCCCTACCACTGGCACATTGAGTCTGGTAGATTTGTCTTGGCAGGTATTCAGTGACCTCTTCATGGCCGCAGACGTTTCCCCACTCCTCTCGCAATCAGCAGTTATCTCTTTTCTCTCCTCTCATTGTGTAATGTCCCGATGCTCAATCCACCTCTTCTCACCAACAGGTGTCACAGCAGAATGAACTGCGGGGAATTGAGTCCAGAGATTGGTAAGACAGCGAGGGAGGAACGACGGGTATGTGAGTGATAAAAGTGTTTCCAGTTGTGTGTGTGTGTGTGTGTGTGTGTGTGTGTGTGTGTGTGTGTGTGTGTGTGTGTGTGTGTGTGTGTGTGTGTGTGTGTGGTGTGTGTGTGTGTGTGTGTGTGTGTGTGTGTGTGTGTGTGTGTGTGTGTGTGTGTGAAGAGAAAGAGAAGACTAGGAAGACAGACAGGAAGTGAAGGGCAGAGAGAGAGACAGAAGGAATTAGTGTGTGAGTTGAGGTGTGACTGCCCTGCTCTACTTCACTAATGAGCTGGTGTTAACTCAGAGGAAGTCAGAGCTCATTCTGGCTACGCTTGACCCCGGTGCTAACACTAACGCTGTGTGACAGCTACATATACACTGACTGCCACCATCAACCCCAACTCTATTCATTAACTCCCGTGGCCTGAGTGTGGGTATGAGTTTGTGTGAGTGTCCATGTGTGTATGCAAAAAAAGTTCATCCTAACAAGTCCTTTAATTTCCCAATGTCATTGCAAGTCTTGAAGCTGCATTATCAAGTTCCTGCATTCACTATTGGAATAGGTGTCCAAGAACAGTTACTAGCTTATCCATTTTCATGTAATAAATACATTAAATGGTCATGTGATTTAAATGTTTACACTAAAGGTGCACAAAATATTCGTTTTTCAGTCCATCCTTTGCATATAAAATATGAAATGAGGTTTAAGGAGGCTATGTTATGCTCATTATCAGGTTCGTATTTTAAGTTTCTACTGTGACATTTACATGCTTTAATTTTTTTGATTTAGGCAAGGCAAGTTTATTCATATAGCACCTTTCAATACAGGGTAATTCAAAGTGCTTTACAAAAACGAAAGACATTAAGAAAATGGCATTTAAAATCAGTCATTAAAAAGAAAAGATAATAAAATAAACATTAAAAGAAAAAATACATGGATAAAAGTTACAGTGCAATTTGAGATATGAATAGTTCAATTAAAAGAAAAGTCTTTAGTCTGGATTTAAAAGTAGTCAGAGTTGCAGCGGACCTGCAGGTTTCTGGGAGTTTGTTCCAGATATTTGGAGCATAATAACTGAACGCTGCTTCTCCATGTTTAGTTCTGACTCTGGGGACAGAAAGCTGACCAGTCCCTGAAGACCTGAGAGATCTGGATGGTTCATAATTTAGCAGGAGATCAGAAATGTATTTTGGGCCTAAACCATTCAGTGCTTTATAAACCAGCAGCAGTATTTTGAAATCAATTATTTGACACACAGGAAGCCAGTGTAAAGACTTCAGAACAGGAGTGATGTGATCCACTTTCTTAATTTAGCTAATTAAACTAAGCTAGATGCAGCATCCGTGAAAAAAAAGGTCTGAGAAATGTTGAATTATAAGTCATTTAGGGGCTGGCATTGGCCATTACTGTTTGGTATAATACTTAGTTAACAATATAAATTGGAATGGAAAATTGATCGAAATCTCAGTAAAATGCAGTAAAAGACAACATTAGCCTGATCTAATCTGTCTTGACAGTTTCTCAGTGTAGGGGCTTCTTTCTCTGTAGCCCCGGGCTCTCCTGCCAGCTATCTGAAAGTTCACAACATTCATGTGGTAGAAATAAAGTGTCTGTTAAGCTACCAGATGGAAAATCCTGTTTGGTCCCTAACTTTGTGACATACTATCTGTATCTCAGTATATGTCACAGACCTAAAGGCTATTTTCAAAAGGGACAATATCTCCACATACTTTAAAAAAAAGTGTGCTTTACAATAAAGAAACCAAAACAGGTAAAAATAGGTTTGAATACTGATCATTATTACATATTTCTAATGAGTAACTGGTGACTGTAAAATAAATGTAGTGGAGTCAAAGTACATTAATGCTTCCGAAGTGTTCAACTTCAACTGATTAGCCGCCTTTAGTTTAGCGGTGGTGACATGAAGTCAGGTGACCATGATGTAGTTTGTTAAGAGGCTAACGTTAGCTTTTTACTTCTTCCGATTGCACTTACGCTTAAAAAATAACTTATTGGTGTTAATATGTGGAGAGTATCCTGCTGAACAAAACGTGGAAGTACCATAAACATGCGTGTTGACCGCAGAGCTATATTTCTGCAATAATCCAAAGTAAAAATCCTATTGCTTTCTGTCAAGAGAGCCCTTGTGATGCTAACTTCCTGGTCAGCCTACACAAATAAACATTCCCTTTATCCTATAGGGAGAGGTTAGAAGATGTTCAGCAAAGCAAACAGGAAAGCTTAATTATTTAATGTAACTATAAATACAAATGGGAGAATATTGGAAAAGTGGTTGGAGGTTTGAAAATGTGGAAGCAAATGTAAAATAGGGTTTCTTATTTTCATTTGCTAACAGGGAAGCCAAGAGATATGAGTGGTTGTGCTTAAAGGGCAGGCATGGTGCATCGTGAATTGTTAGTGATGGTTCCCCTGCTGTTTCGGTAGGTGGTCTTCTATAATGGCTCTGACAAGGGATGGCTGTCAGCGGTGTGACCTGACGAGCTGCTAGTCATGGCAGCTCCTCGTTTCCCTCGTTTGCCGGGAGCTTCTTGTTTAGAACGTGCCCTGTGCTGCATGAAGGGATATTGATGCTTCTGCGCTGCGTGGTGCAAGGCATTACTGTCACAACACATACATACACAGTGTACATTCAAACAGACAGCTGAACAAAATGACTAAGAGCAAGAGGGAGACAAATGAGGCAGAATAACCGTGACAGCTAAACGGAGAGGCTTTCACACAGACAGTCAGTTGATAATGACCTGTGTCATAACTTTTCCCATATGGCATGTCTTGTCTTTCTCATCTGTACCATGGGACAGATGTATGGAAGCTAGGGATACTAACTATCAGGCTATACATATGGGAGCTGTCTTTTCCGGATACCCCTTGGCACATCAAAGCAACTGAATATACTGAATCATCTTCCCACTGAAGTATTAGAAAAGAAGAGTAAAGACTTGAATAAGTACCCTTGATATTCTGGTGGACACGTGTGGATGGATATACAGTATAGAGCAGTGCTTCTCAAACCTTTTTCAGTAATGTACTCCCTTTGAAACATCTTCTCAGCCAAGTACCCCCTGACCGACCCCCAACATTTCTGATAGAAAAAGCCTGTATACATAATTACAATATAGTGATGTTCCATCAGTGTTTGATTTATTAACTCCTTCATGCATGAATTACAACAAACTAAGGATATTTGCCCCTTTATGCATGAAAAAACTGATTTTTCCAAGGACTTTTTCAATTGAAGTGAATCGAAATGATATATTATGAAAAACTATAAAATACAATACACACATTTGAAATGTTTATATGAGGGACCCCCTTGGTGGTTCTAGGAATATTTTATATACAATTGTGTTTTCTATATAACTTGTTGTAGCCTACTAAGATTATTTTTGTAATCATGCATGCTATTTTTTTTTTACCTCACATACCCCCTGCAGTACCCCAACGTACCCCTAGGGGTCCGCGTACCCCCATTTGAGAATCACTGGTATAGATAAAACATGACGGTGATTAAAGTGCTATGATGTCTATAATATTTGATTATATAAGCACAGATACATGTATTCTATTATAAGAATGTGCACATAGGATAGCCGAAGAGGCAAACTGTCAGTTACTTGAATTGTACCTAAATGTACGTTGTATTGGCTTATTTTACCATGTGATTGCATTTTTCTACTGATTATTGCAGATCTGCTGTAAGCTAGCAAGCTACCCTAGTCATTTTTAAATATACTGACAAAGCACTTACAATTATGAGAAAGGCCAACGGTTCTGTGAAGTTTCTTCATAATGTGCACCATTCTTGAAAGTGCAGCGCATTTCTCCTAATGGAAATGTTTTGGGCAGAAGTGCCCTAGATATTCTGGTGGATACATGAGTTGATATACAGTATGGATAAAACATGGTGATTAAAGTGCTTATGATGTACATAACATGGATTATATCAATCAAATTAGCACAGATAAATGTGTTTATTTAACATAGCAACATAAATGATCACATTATAACAATGTAAATGGTCCAACAGTACATGCTTAACGTCTCTCCTGCATCCTCCTGACTCATTTCCTTTCCTGCTTTCACCTACCCATTCATCCCTCCGTCCTCACCTGCCCACCAGTCCCCAACACACAATTTGGTATGCATATTTATTCATAACTGCCCTGCCAATCAAAGACCTGCCATGCAAAGTTCAGGAAGAGTGAAAATACCGCTAATATCCAAACATCTCTAGGCTGCATTTGCATAGAGCCAGAAATAATCTCCGGTCTCAACACACGCTTGATGGGTGACACCTTCATTCAATTTGGGAAGTGACATTTATTTTATGTGTGACTGTGGAGGCTCTTACGAGATACAGTGCACATACTTTAAATCCAATCAAGATGTCTGTACTTCAGAAGTACATTTTCCCCCAAAAAATGAATGTAATTGTGATCCTCCCAGGATCTCATAAAACAAGCAATTGGAGGTAAACAATACACAACCTGCAGTATAAGTATCTCCAGAGGAAACAGAAGGTAGATGCAGAGAATCCTATATTTTCAATGTGTAACAGTACAGTGGTTAATTGAGCCTTTACAACTCTAACTTCATTTGATCCCCTGGCAGTTATTGCAAAACCTGTCTTGCAATAGATGTATTAACTGGTTAGTCTGTGTGTAGTGAAGGAATCCTTATCCTCGAAGGATTGTCACAGTAACATGGTGGGCTGACTATGCAGCTTTATAATGAATGCAAATCCATGTGCAAGTGCTAAAGCGTCTATTTTTAAATGTCCTTTTGGACAGATTTAGATAGCTAAAGCAGAGATTCTGAAACAATGTCGGTAGACACACACATCTTCCTTCTGGACTCAGGTGGCTTCATGGATTCAATCATCAGAGAGGTGTCTTTCATACATCTTTAAAGCTGATCTGATAACAATCATACATCTATATTTAGACCCATACATTGCACAATCTGTAAAGTATTTATTTAAGGCGACTGTGGCTGTGAGGTAGTCGTCGTCGTCGTCTTCAAATTGAAAAAATGTGGGTTTGATCCCGGTGTACGTGTCATCCTTGGGCAAGATACTTAACTCCACATTTACATTGTAGCCAGGAAGCCTACTTGGGAAAGTTTCTTAAATTGAATTTCTTATTGCCATCAGTGAAAACGGAACACTTTGGGATCTTTGCATAGCTTTCCTATAACTGTATGAGGAGTTGTAGTTTCCCAATCTGGATTTTGTCGCTAATAAATACAATACTGCTCTTCCTGCTCACATTGTGTATCTGTTCTAAATGTACCTTAGAGGAATATTTTTCAAGTTTTCAATACTCTTATCAACATGAGTGGACAAATATGCTTTATGCAAATGTTTGTTTATTATCATTGGAACAATGACACATATTCTCCTGAATATTTTCAATACAACAACCTGGAATCTCTCTCTCTCTTACAATCTCTCCCAACCCTGTCTACTTCTTTGCACTGAGCCAGTTGCTCAAACAGACAAGCCTGTTTACAGTTGCTCCTCTGTCTTCATCTTCAGTCAAAGCATGAGACTGAAGTTCCCACAGGGGTCAAAATAATGCTCTGTGATGTGCAGTCGACACTTTAGATGCGATCCGAATTATGTAACGCATAACACAATGTTAAGCTGTAGCCACCCATTTAGCTATTGCTGTTGTTGTCCAAGCGTCTCCCCGGCAAACTTTCAAGCGTGGTCTGCCGCAAGCGACAGGAGCTGTCAGCATCAGCTGTGTGCTTGGCTTTGTTTAAAACACCTTTTTTTGTATCCATATCTCTCGCTAGAATCTCCCACCATCCAACTAACAACAGCATCAAGCCTTTGGGCTCTGAAACTACGGTTATTAACTTGACAGCCCTAGTTACAATACATAATCCTTTATTAGTAGTATTATGAATGTAAATGGTAAATGGACTGTACTTATATAGCGCTTTATCCAGTCTTTAAGACCCCTCAAAGCGCTTTACATGCTACATGTCGTTCACACCCATTGGGCAGAGCAGTGTATATGACATGCACTAACATGCATACACACACCGTTGGCCATGCCATCGGGAGCAACTCAGGGTTAAGTATCTTGCCCAAGGATACATCGACATGTTGACTGCATGGGCTGGGATCGAACCCACAACCTTCTGGTTGAAAGACGACCGCACTCCCTCGCAGCCACAGTCGCCCTGCATGTAAGATGCTATTGCTTTCTTAATGTTATCTAGCTCATTATTCCTTGGGTTCCTGCTAAAGTAGGTACGCAGCCATGTCTACACATACTGATCAGACAACTCAAAGTAACTCAACACCCTCTTTCATCTCCATCTCATTCTCTGCGCTGTCCTCACATCATCCGCCACTCCCTCCCATTGCCCCCGTGCCTGCTGTTCATCCATTCGTGATAGATGGAGGAGTGCATCCATCCCTTCCTCCGCCACTCAGCACTCCTCTGTCCCCGAAGCCCCTCCATCCTTCTCTCTTACCTGGCGTCGCCAGATGGCTCACCACCTGCCTCCAACAGTCAACAAAAGCTGCAATTACCCTTCATGTCCAACAAAGGGAAACTCACGCAGCACCCACACAAATGCATGAGAAGATATCCAAAGTAGTAACATGTGCAAAAAAGCAAAACCATACAGAAACAGATGAATATCAATCATTGCAGTAGTCTATTATGGTCAAGCATGCGCAGAATATATTTATGTAATATTAAACATTTTTTCCTTGACTTTGGTAAATATAAGAAATGGACCAAGCCTGCGTTACTATGCAAATTGCTTTCTGTTAAAAAGTACATCCTTCATAAAGTTAGAATTATTAAGAGGCCCAACTATATTTGTGGGGGTTCCCTTTTTCAGTATAGTGTTATGTAGGTTTTGTTGCATATAAATGGTCTGCAAAGGCTAACATCCCTGTGTTCCTTACAGAGGGAGTTTCTCTTCCACACACTGAATGAAACGCCCACATTGGACTCCTTTGTTCACCTCCAGAACATAGTGACATCATTATGTAACACAGCGGTTCCCAACCTTTTTCAACTCGGGGCCCACTTAAGAATTAACTTTTTTTCGCAGCCCACATTCAACCATAAACAATACAGAGGCTAAATAAAGTTCTGATTGGTCAATTCAGAACACGCTGTAAATCCAGTAGAACAGACCGCTGTCAAGGACTGTAATGACCGTTGCTAAGGAGGATCAAGAAAGAGAAAGGAAAGGAGGTTCAAATTAAAACAAATCTTAATAGAGAACCGCAGTGAGCATCCTAAAACCCGGATGTAAACTCCTTCCGGTTCCTTCGTCAACAACGTAATGCAATTTCTCCATAGGATTTTGGAAAATAGTTGGAAATAAGGTCAGTGGTTGAGACACATTGAAGAGACGGATCACGTTTTGTTCAGCCAGATAATCTCCACATGTCTACCCTACTTTTATAATTTTCGAATCATAAATCTAGTCGCCAGAAGCAAAATGCTAACATTATGCTATAAAGGAACTACAGCAGGGTCGCTGCTTCAACGTCACGCCAACAAGATCCATATTCAAACATACCAGTGGCGAGCCGTCAGGGCCGTCAGGGCCCTCACAGAGGGCCTAAGATATTCTAAAAAATAATATTTGAAAACATTAAAAAAAAAAAAAAAAATGTTGTTGTTACATTTTTCATTAATTTTACCAAAATAACTTGATTTAATTGTATTTAAAATAATATTTCCAAAGAAATAAATCCTTCGAATCTGCCTGTTCAGTTTATGTTGGAATGTGAAGGGTTAAATGCCGTCTCTGCGAGTTACTGTGAAAACGGGAGAGCTTGTTGGTCCCTCTCTACATTCACAGAGGGCCCGCTATAGTAACTGAACGAGAGAGTAATGTCAAATGACAGTACAATTGACCAATCATATCTTCCCACTAAATGGGCGGGCTTTATTTTCGCGGACTTTATGACAGGTTCCGCCCGCTGTGAGGTCTATGCATGGATGTATAACAACAAGTATGTAGGATGTATAATGGTCTATGCAAGTGGTGCAGTGACGCGTCCTAAAACCCGGAAGTAAGCTTCGCTCGGATTCCCTCGACAGAAAGCAGTGGGATTTCTCCATAGGATTTTGGAAAATAGCTCTAAATAAGGTCTGTGGAAAACAAACCTGTTAGATAAATGCACGTTGTGTTCAGCCGGATAATATCCACATGTCTATCCTACTTTTATTATTTTTGAATCATAAATCTAAACGATAGATTTATGATTAGTATAAATTCGTTCATGATGGCTCACTTCAGTGATAGTGATGACATCGTTGCGAAATTATTAACCGAGTAGTTACAATGATAAACTGGAGTGGCAAAGGATCAGCTGAATGACCCGCAAGTGCTTCATCCAAAAGGACAGGAGGATGGACTTTGTTTCAGTGATTTGATCATCAAAGGTAGGCCTAAGTCATTTTCAATGCGGGCCGCCGTGCCGACTTAATTCATTTGTAATTGCTACTTGGCTGTGGGTGCCCTGTCATGATAGGTGTTTATATAAATGATGTTGTTTTGTGTGGTAGAGGGTCGCTGTCATTGATGCGTTTTGCACCCCGGACCACTGTTTTGATATTCCGCTGAAGTCTACGTTGAGACGTAATATATCTTCTTTTTTTTCGAGGGAAGGGGGGTCAGAGGGCCTAGGTATAAAAGTCACGGCTCGCCACTGAAACATACAGATGGTAAATGGTACAAGTTGAAGTGTTTGTTTTAACAGTCGGCAGGAGGCAGGGACTTGCTTTCAAGCAGAACAGGGCAAACAAACTTAGCGGGAGTGTTTACGTGTTCGGTGTAATGACGTACAACGGCCTGGACAACTTCTGTAGTCCTATTCAGCCACTTGTTAACAACCATCGTTTTTCAGACACGTAAACTCTTCAGAAATCACCAGCGGGGTCACTGCTGATGTATTTAATGTCGTAGAACAAAACGTGATATGTCTCTTCAATTAGTGTCAAACACAGACCTTATTTCGAGCTATTTTCCAAAATCCTATGGGGAAATTGCATTGCTTTTTATCGAAGGAACCGGACGTGGTAAAAATGCTAACTTACTTCCGTGTTTTAGAACGCGTCACTGCGGTTCTCTATAATGAAATGTTTCGACACAAATCATAACGTTTTGCAAATTATTTGGCGGCAAATATAGAATTGACAACCTTTAATATTTTATTTGGGCTTTTAGATGAAGACCGCACACAGTTAATAAATACAATTATTCTTCTGGCTACAATACATATTTTTAAAAGTCAATCAAGGAGTAATCTTAATTTAAGGTGTTTGAAGAGTAGATAAAAATAACATTTATTTTGAAAAAAATTATTGCCACACAAAATCAAAGGGTGATTCACGCCGTGAATTGGGAAATAATTAGCTTTATTAGGAAGAATAAATATGCTTGCCATGTTGTGTTTTTGGTGGTGTTCAGTTGTCAACCTTTTTGTTTGTGAAATGTTGAAGTGATCCTACTGATATATATGTATTTCTTCTGTTTTTGGTTTGTTGTTGTCTGAGATGGGAATGTCATCTCCTATATGTTATCCTGTACAAAAAAAAAATAATAATTTGGCAGCCCACTTGCAATGCCTTCGCGGACCACTAGGGAGCCACGGCCCACAGGTTGGGAACCACTGATGTAACACACTTCTGATGGCTAATACTCCAATACATTGTACGTGATAGAGATGTCCCGCCCCTAAGCCTAAGTGGTTGACCAATCACAACAGAGCTGGCCATAACCGGTATTACATCATGGCATCTGAAAGTCTCACTTTTAATGTTGTGCACTCAAACAATGTGCAGACACATTTCCATATGCAGCCACACAGTTGAGTTGACGATACGTAGAGGAAGCGGGATTTGTTAGAACCACAAACCTCTCTTCATACCTTAATGATGGTTATTATTCTGTCATATTGTGACTCACTATGCAAAAATGATACTGACTGCAAGTAATTTTCTTCTGCACACCGTAATTACACATGATTGAGTATGCGTGTGTGTGTAGGCAGTTACCTATTGCTGTGGATAATTACAGTGATGACTGACAGCTGTAACACAAATCAAAGCCTCACATTCTGTTGGCAGAATTCAAAACATTTAAATAACTGTCTCTTGACAGTTTCTTTCGTGTAAGACCTTAGCTTTTGAAGTGAATACAATGTATAGAACCATTGTTTAATATGATATTCATAATCATTTTTATTCAAATCACCTAACCTAACCCTAACTCACCATTTCTGAAAAGGTCCATGCTACCAGACAGACTAATGTTCATTATGCTGTGGCAACGGTTACAGGCAATTCAAGAAAACAATGGTGTTTAAATGTTTTGTTTTTATGTCATTCGTACTAATGAGTTAAATTCGTTGTGATCAAGGAAAAACCAAAGGCCTGCATTTCAACCTATCCTATCAGTAACAGTCCATCTAAAAGAGTAATTATTTAGATGTCTGTCTTTTATCACATTTTAGAATAATAATTAGAATACTCTAGAGATGTCCATGTGAGCCTCTTAATTTTCATCATCAGATAGATACTTTGTTTATCCCAAGTTTTGACAGTACATTTTCAGGAATTACAAACTTACAAAATAGGATAAATACCAATAAAATAAAGATATACATCAACATTCAAAAACATTATATACATATCCTTAGTAAAAAAATACCTATATTTACAGGAGTATCTAAACATTATAAAACAACAAGTGACTCTTGAGAACCTGAAAAGTCGGGTGGATCTTCATGGCAATTTTAACTCGCACTGCTGCATGGGTTAACAATCTTCTGGATCTTGAATGGGCCAATGAGTTTTATGCAAACTAAGAAGTCTGTCCCAGGTAGCGACACAATCTCTGGCCCACCTGGTAGATGGGGGCTTTGGTGCGGTGGTTGGCAGCTGTGGTATACCAGTCGGTTGAATGAGGAAGAGCTATTTTTGTTGACTCCTTTAAAAGCAAACTCAAAACCCATCTCTTCGCATCTGTCTTCCTTGTAAACTAATCATCACCTAGTTTCCGTTCATCATTACCATCACTTCAGTCACATGCTTTTATCCCATGGCAATATTTCTGTGGATGTAGAATGTTGTATAATGTTTTTACAATTCTTATGCTATGACGTTTGTATTTTGTTTATGTCTTTGCTTTTGTTTGCTTTGTACAGGGCATTTGTGATTTGGGGCTATAATACTTTTTGATTTGCTTCTGGCTAGGGCCCAGGTTCGGTGGACCGTCGCATGGACAGACGGGCAGGAGCCCTCTTTCTACAGGTCAGGGAACAGTGGAGGCTAGCCAGGATTTTGTGGGTGTATTCAATGTTGACGAGACGTCTACATTTACTGGTTCTTTTATTCAACCTGGCCATTGTAATGGGGATGGAACAACCCAGTCTCACCAAAAACCGTGTAATAACTACGTTGGTCCACAATTCCAATGGCTGGCGTCTATTTTTTATCATAAAAAAACATGGCCGAACTTCGTTTTATTCTCGGTGGAAAATGCCTATTTTAAAGTTAGTTTGGCCATTAAAAAGCGTTTTGATGTCATTTGATGCGAGAAATATGAGTTGTTATTTCAGATTATGTGTGCAGTGGATGTACATGATCTTTAGTTTTACGAAGATTACTTCAGGAAATTGTGTCCATACAACGTTTTCATTGTTACCAAGGTGGTTGCTAGGGACGCTGCCATCGATATTATTTCTGTTATGTTGTGTAACTGTTTAATGGTGTTATCTTTATTGCTTCCCCGTCACTGTATTGGCTCTGTGCACAAGATGGCGTCTATCAACTTCCGGCGGCTGGGTGTGCGGTTGTAAACTTCCGGTCTACAGTAGAGCGGTCGAGGGAAGAGCGATAGATAGCGTATAGATAGCGAGAGAGATAGCGTATAGATATTATATAGGCACTATTTTACACTCGATGTCTCCAAGACCTACCGAAGGTTAACATCAGTGATGTACATCGGCTGGTACAAGCGGCAGGCTCAGCCCAGAGGAGCAAAAGAGAAAAGGGGTTCAAGATGTAGCTACGTCGACAATTATGAAGGTAAGTGACAAACAAAGCTGTAGTTACTGGCTAACTTTGACAACTTGACAGTCGTGATACAGTGTAAAGCGTTTTAATGATGTACTATTACGTTTTTTTGGATAACATGAATGATATCCAATTCCCCACAATTTCAAACAAAGATCTACCTTCAGGGAGAGTGAGCGTCAGGGCTAGCTGTTACAGGTCCATGAGAAAGCATGAAAAGCCTCACGATCTCAGAGTAGGGAGGAAAATAAAAAGTGTTCATCGGTTCAAAGCCTCAATCAGGTTCATGTTCTGGGGTTTTGATGTAGCTAGAGTAGGTAACCTCAGATTTAGGATTCAAATAAGCCCAGCTAGCTGACGTGTTGCAACTATGGTTGCAACAGATTACATAGTGACAATACATGTGCTCACATCAACTGGTAGCTAGCTATGTGTGTGTAGCATGAAGGGGCTACAGATTTATTTTCGTTTTGTAACCCTCTCGTGTAAAATGATAAATACATTAGCTAAACCCAAACTTAGCTTTCATCAAAGATTCTTAATGAGATGTTGAAAACCGTCTCTGCTTTCATGGAAACCCCAGAAACTGGTTGTGACGGCTGCTGTTCTTTACTGAATGGTTAGTATAATCCATGTAGGGTCCAATTATTTGTATTGGCCAGTGTTAGGCAAGTGCTGGTTTTGTTAAGCTGTTCAACGTTCTACTAACACTATTTTATGTAGTTATAATATAAGATAATACATTGAGAGAGTATTCCAGAGAGTATTACAGTATTCCAAACAGCAGAACTTCTGTGTATGGGATGTGACTGACAACCTGACATGGTTTAGCCTTTTCCCACACCTACTACTTGCCTGATCAGCCTGCTCTCAGCTCTCTCATTTGTCTGTGTTGTATTGAAGCAGTGTCCTAAATGTAAAATGACTGAAATAAACATTGATTGATTGACTGACATTTTGTTTTAAGAACTGCTCACCTGTGGAGATTGCAGTGGCAAAGTGTTCCTGTGTAGCTGGAACAGCACTCTGCAACCACAATGTTGCACTGCTGTTCCAGACCGCACACTCCACACTCAACCTGGCTGCTGTACCCCCTGTCCTCAGCCGCACTGAAACAGAGCAGCGATGGCACAAGCCAAGAACCATGGTAAGTACAGTATGTGTTCACAACCAATCCACGGTTTAATGAGTATTTCCTTTGTGCCAAGAGCTGATTTAGTATGTTGCATCAACAACCTTTTCAATTAATTTGAGAATTATTTTGTGAAAATTAATAGGGTGTGAAACCAGGCAGAGTGAGTGACATGGTGTTCACTACCACTAAGCCAAAGCAGTTTACAGTTGCTGACGGTGTAAGGTAATATATATTGTCCTAAGTAATTGTATGTAGCCTGCTACTACTTTGTGATTGTTGTCTGAGTGTAAAATTGTTCTTAAAGTCCTAATTATCATATAAACATGTTCAAAGGAGTACACGTTACAAGGCCGTGCGGGGGGAGCTGCCAGACCCAGATGTCCTCAAAGTCAGCGAGGCATACAAGGACTTCTCAGCAGACATCGCACCACGAAAAAAAAACGAATGGCTCACTACTCAACGACTAACACTCTTTCAGAGGATATGTTGGAAATGCACACATTATATATAAGTTTTGCATCTACTTTCTGGATATTGTACATCTGTTCATCTGTTATATAAACTAGCATTACTTAAATATGCAGAGACTAATTGAAATGTTTAAATATGTATTTTCCCCCCGATATAACATCAACCTATGTTTTGTAAAACTTTATTAAATTAATCTGTAAAATGTTATCATATTGTGGATTTATTAAATTATGTATTTTCCTTTGTTATTTGTGTGTGCGTTTGTTTTGAGGATATAATTCATTAGTACCTAAACATAGTATGGTATAACTGCTTTTTGTAATGAAATACACAATTGGTTTGGGAGCAAAAAATCTTTTAATCGTTGTTGCCCAGGCTTGCCGAAATGAATGGAAACTTATCTCCCGATTATAACATTGTGTAACTTGCTGCTGTTAAATACCGTCAAACTATGTGCTTTATGTGCAATATATAGTTTATATACATATGCCATCTTTAATAACTGTAATATATATACCGGGCTGCTAAATCCTAAGAACTACAGGATTTGATTTGTTTTTTATCTGTATTTTTGAAAATTATGTAACTTTTTTTTAGCATATTGTTTATTATATTATAACTTAGTACTTTTTTAGCATATTATTTATTATATTATAACTTACTACTTTTTAACGCATGTAAGATATTCAACACTATGCTTCAAAGCTGCAAATGTCCCCTCTGTGGGACTAATAAAGGTATTCTGATTCTGATAACGGGACGAATTTGTATAAAGGGGCACACAGCAATGTAGTGCCGACTTTCTAACACGCTGGAAGGCCAATCGCTTTTCTTTACTCCGAAATCCGCTCATTCTTGCTCTCGGTGTGACATAACAAGCTGTCAAGCTGTCGAAACTCTGTACTCAAACCGGAAGTTCTCAGCCGCACACCCAGCCGCCGGAAGTTGATAGACGCCATCTTGTGCACAGAGCCAATAGTGTTGGTCCACAGCGCAAACGTATTAGTTTAACAAAATCCGCATCTAAAATTGTGGCATAGATACATTATTTTCCCCTGTGCAATTCCAGTCTCACATCTCATCGTCATTAACAAATACCGGAAACAGACCGAAAACATTTTTTTTTAAATAAAATACTTTATTCCGAGTGTGCTTGCTTTTCTCTTTGTCATCACATAACGGCATTGTAATACACGGTTCGGCTGCATTACATATTACATATCTGCCGTAGTTCTGTATTTATAGAGCCCTGATGAGAAGACTTCTAGACAAACATGAGGAACTGAAAACGTGACGTGGATCATAAATATATCAGCCATTAAACAACATCTTACATTTCTTTTCACACAATACGTCTCCTTGCAGTATCAACACTAATTCGGCTGACTTTTATATTTGATCCAATTGGTAGATAGGCTGTATTTACACCATAAAGGTGCACAGCTGATATAAAGGGACACCTAGTGGTTAAAGCATGTTATTGAATTTCATTATTAGATATTAATAGGATCCCTATAAAGTATATTCATTACTCGTTATTCTCTACTAATAGTTAATTAAAGACTGTATATAATGACTATTTTGCACATCCCTTTCAAGATGTTCAAAGGGTTATTGACATATAATATACACAAACGGTGTAGTTATGCAATGAATGAAAAACTTGGGTCGCAGGTTCCTCAATAGTGCATTACAAGACTATCAATATTTGTGCATACCTTCAGCAATGTTAACTATGTTGAAGCACTTATTTTAACTGATATAATACATATGTTTTATAATCTTATAAGATGTATGTAGATATTTCATCTCCGGCCTTGTCAGTTATTGAACAATCAATAAAGAACACAGAATTATTCAATATAAAAACACAGAATTTGTGTGATTATACTAAATGATTTACAAATAAACACCACTGCATATTTACAACTGTTACACATGCTGATGTTTCCAACTTGGGATCAATAAAGTATATCTTATCTTAAGATGATCGATGGCTACTGCCATATTTGCAAAATGTGCCTCTGAACCTTGACAAGTGCATGTTTCAGGCTTATCAATTAACAACAGGAGGGGTCACAGACATAAGACCAGCTGTTAAAGCTCTGACCTTAGCTGGCATGTGTGTGTATATATATATATATATATATATATATATATATATATATATATATATATATATATATTAATGCTGCCCATTATGGACACAAGCAATTTTCACCCATTTATTATATGTTTTAAATGTGAGTGTTTCCTATCCCCTAAACCTCCAGGGATGTACACAGTTTAATACTGGCAACTTCTTATTATGGGAAATACGAAAACCTCTTTTAAAACTACAACTCCCAGTAGAGACGTGCCATAGATAGAGAACATGTTGCGAAACAGAATAGCCAGCATGTGTAGTTCTGGGGACGGGGTTGGGGAGGGGGGGACCCGTTCAAATCCAGTTTTGGACAGTCTGCCGTGGTTCTATCCCATTTCAAGTGCTGTTCGACGCAACCCTCGGAGCACACTCTCCAATCACAGACCTTGAGGACTATCACAGGGCTTGTCAAGCGAAGCGGAGAGAATACTTACTTCCGGGTGTAATATTCTCTAAAGCAAATGAGCTGCTCCGACCCTCGGTCCTGACGGACTCCAACTTGTGTTTATTAATCAAACAAATAAACACCTTGGTAACAATGAAAACATTGTATAGACACAATTTCCTGAAGTAATCTTCGTAATAACTAGCAAACTAAAGATCATGTACATCCACTGCACACATAATCTGAAATAACAACTCATATTTCTCGCATCAAATGACATCAAAACGCATTTTAATGGCCAAACTAACCTTAAAATAGGCATTTTCCACCGAGAATAAAACGAAGTTCGGCCATGTTTTTTTTTTCTGCAGGGAGAAATGTGAAGATCACGTGACAGACGCCAGCCATTGGAATGAATGGTGAAAAAAAAATGTAGGGATCTTACAATTTCAGTTTTTGTAGAAATACTACGTCCCAAGTTGTGGACCAACGTAGTTATTACATGTTTTTTTATGAGACTGGGTTGGATGGAATCCAGATGACTGGGGTCCCTGGTCAGAGACAACATCGCTGGGGAGACCATGGATGCGGAATATGTGATGCACAACTAGATTCCGACTGACAAAATGAATCTGAAACATTGGCTAGAAGAAACCTCAAGAGGAGACTGGTGTTAGAGTGTGCACTGGGTCCATGACTAGGTAGATAGTACTTTAATGAAGAGTGTTTGAATCCAAATGGGTACAGATGTAAAAAAAAAAAAAAAAGGTCAAGCAGACAAACTAGTAAGGGAATAGCAGACGGTTGGTCAGGCCAGGCAGTGGATTGGGAAACCAGGTAATTGTTTGATATAAAAAACCCAAACAGCCACAGGCAGACAAGAAGCCGAGGCGCTGAGGCAGATTGCAAGGTCAGAGACAGAAGGCTGGTGGGTTTACTAGGGATGAGGCGATAAAGGCAGGTCAGAGGCAGGCATGTTCTGCCAAAGGAAGTCAATCCAGAACAAACAAGTGATGGAGAGTCTCGCATGAAAGGCGAAGAACAATTTGTCAGTGAGTGTTTGAGCATGATATGTTAAAAATACTGGCTTGATTGGAGATGAGATGCAGCTGGGAGGAGAGGTGGGCTGATTTGGTTGGAAGGGCTGGCTGGAAGTGAGAGATGGCGGCAGGCGTTGTGGAAAAGTACTGGGGTGCAGTAGGTAGGGAGAGAGGCAGACTGACACATGTAGCGTCTTACAAACAATTGGTACATCACATTTCTGGTGTCACTTACCTTACACTTTGCACAAGTTGCTAGCAGCTTAGCTTTTTTGGCATTTATGTTATTATTTAAAAACAACTATCTGGTCATCCTGTATCTGTAAATAGTTATATTCAAATAGTCTTAATCTTTTTTTAAATCATGTACCGTTCTGAATCTACCTTCCTGGTACATCTATAAAGACATTCAAATGTGCTTTGTATCGTGTGTAAAAAAACAAAACACTACTTACTTAATGTAGAGTCTATTTGGATTCACATTTCTTGGCCTTGGTGGACCCAACCTTGTATACAGCCTACCTGTATAGGTTGAAGCCGCAAAGTGATGCTGCCAAGATCGCAGTTTCAGCAAATGTTCCCTTTCCCTGCCCACATCAACTAGCTCTGCCAGGGGTCCATGGTCTGACCAGTGTCCTCATCCAATCTGGACTTACCTGGAAAAACCTCCCTAGAAGGAGGCAATGTGGCATCTTTACTCTGCGTTCAAATCACTTTAACTGTCTTCTTGCTACGGGAAGCAGCAACTCTTCTCATCTGCTCTTTAAAAAAAAGCTAGATTACAATACATAATGTAGATACATGTATTTCAAAAAGGTAATCATTTCTTGAAGCAATTTTTTGTTTACAAACCCGACTGAGATGTTTACTTGGGTGACTTGAATATTTGCCAGGATGATCAGACTTGGAGATGGGGTCTTTATGCAATTGCCACATTTTGCATCAGATTACCAGTTGACATAAAATGCTGAAGAGTCTTATCGCTGTAAAATCAGCAGACCACAATTACACAACATGTTCACACACCCACAAAATATGCCTGTAATATACAAATACAGCCTTGGCTTGAATATGTTTAAACATCTTGTAATCAATAAACTATTACCAAATTCAAACCAATTTTAGGTAAAAATGTTGGCCTATATTTGAAAGAGATAAATCGTCTTAGAAATTTAGCCAATAAGCAAAACTATTTTAACACATTTAAGTTAGCAAATAATATCATTAGTTAGCCACTTAGCAAATGTCTATAGCTCATTAGCTAAGCCTTCGAACACATTAACGTTAGCTAGCAACATTGCTGGGGCCAAATTGATCACAACCTTACCATTCAAGCATTTCTTTAGTGTATGCTAAAAGGTGAAGCGATAAACATTAACCTGTTACATTAGCAAGTCTTAAAGCTTAGCTGAGTTTTACAGCTTGGTTGTGTTTACAGCCAAGCTACAACTATGTGCAGTTTGATCCCTTGGTAGAATCTGCCTTGTTGATTTAAACATAAAATGAAAAAGTTTGAAATCATACTTACAGGTTTTTGTCTAGAATCACCAGTGGCACAAATAACTCTGTGTCCTTATGAGACAGCAAACAGTGAATAATTATCAGCCCCACCCCTAATTGACTGGCACTCAGCTTAACTAAAATGAAAAACTGAAACAAAGTCAAATAAAACAATTCCCAGTTGGTTTTAAAATATTTGAAATTCATCCGAAAATCTTAAAATGGGCAAATCCTGCTTAAACAGTGGTGTTAAAACACAACAGTGGTCATAAAACAGCAGCAGATGAACCTACACAATGATATAAAGGGGCTAAAAGGTCTCATCATGCTGCATACAAATGTAATATATTTAAATATGTGTGGCCCTACTAACCACATGAGGTTTAGTGTTAAAAACTAAGCAGCTTAGCAGGACAATAACAACGTTTCAACACAAATACTCTGCCAATATGTTTGATCAAAACTGATTAAGCAGTCAAGCAAGTATCAATCTAATCTTCTAATCTTGTACACCTACCTTTTACACCAACCATACCAGAGACCAGAACAAAATGGCTGCAGAAATGCCAACAGGTGCCTTTTATAATCAGGCCCTGATTAGAGGAGTGGTTGGGGGAGGAGTCAGGTCTCAAGCTGCATTCAAAACGGCACTTCTTTTGGGAGCATTTCCCACCACACATGCTTTGTGTTGTAGTCTTATTTGTTCAGGTTCAGTGGTTGCAATCATTGTGTGAATTTGACACTAAATGTTTTATCTCCATGAATGTGAACTCCGTGGCGGAGTAACACTTGCAGCTAAATGAGGCTCCCTCCTGTCAGATGGAGGGTGTAATACAGTGGCAAGCTTTGGAACAAACTCCCCTCTGTCCGGTAGAAACAGGAAATGCCGTAACTGTATGTAACAACGGTTTCAAATCAGCATCTCTTGGAAAAAACATTTAAATTAATAACTAAAATAAAACTCCAAACATCTTTAATTGTGTTGAGTCCGGTCAGGTAGTGCAGCAGGTGAAGTCAGGATCGATGCAGACTCGCTGTTTGAGGGCTTGATAACCCACTCCCCCTCCACACTCGTTGGTTTGGAACAGCACTTAATGTGGCGGACCCTCCGTGCAAACCGAGGGGTAGTGTGTAGGGGGTGGTTTGGAATTGAGCCCCAGAAGACCTCTGATGCGCCTCGTGACAGGTCCACTGTGAATCAAAAGCATGAGGGGGGCGGGTTTGGAGAGAAGCCGTGACGTGATTGGCTCCGTCCATTGTGAACTTAAGTCGTGATTGATTTAGGTCCAATCTCACAATGGACAGCGAGTATCATGATTGGATGAGAGATTGGAGATTGTGCAGACGGTCTTGCGCCAACAAGGACTGCTACTTGGAGAGATCCCAGTTCACCTCCTGCCCTGCCGTGGAGCCCTTGTGCAAGGTACCGGACCCTCCCCTACCCTCCTCACTCCCATTGCTCCCCGGACGCTGTACAATAGCTGCCCACTGCTCCTAGTACTAGACTCCTGGTACTAGGATGGGTTAAATGCAGAGAACACATGTCACTGTGTGCTGTGTGCTCTGCATGTGTGACCATTAAAGAGGGTTTCATCCCTCCCGATATTATTATTATTATTTATATGTGCATCATAATAGTTTCACTTTACTCTTAGTTCACTTCTACTTTACATAATCAGTATCCATAACCCAGTGCTGATTGACTGATTTAAATAGAAATGATTTGTAAAGCCAATATAATCTGCTAAGTATAGATGTTCATAAAGGGTAAAGTGGGAAGCTCCAAAATGTCCCACCCTTTACCTGTTTTATTTCACCATTCGCCCAGTTTTTTTTGCATTACGCCTGAAAACCTTCCAATATGCGTCAGTGCTTTTCAATAAACTCACTTCTATGAATTCATATCCAAGTGAACATTGATTTGGCTTTATTGAAAAGTGGATCCATTATTTGATGCATGGCCTCACGATGGCTTGAGCCGTCAGAGAAATGTCCATAAAGAAGTAGAGCAATGAGAATTACAGCGAGGGGGAAATAAAATGAAAAAAGTCGTGGCTCATCCAAGCATCACACTGCCTTCCCTCTTACTTATTTAGTCAATTCCTGGTTATGATGGATACATCACATTTGATTAAAGTCCCTTTCATATTTCACATTCTGCTTCTGAATATATTTTACAATTGGTGTTTTTGCTACTTGCAGCTGTGAATGCACACGCTTACACAAAAGGCACGTTTCTCTTTCTCTAGGGAATCCAATCAAACGTAGCTACACTGAACAAAAATATAAACGCAACACTTTTTGGGGGGGTCCGAAAACCAGTCAGTATCTGGTGTGAGGGTTAGGGTTAGGGTAATGTTGTGAATCGAGTGGCCTGTGTTCGTCGTCCATAACATACGCCTGCCCATACCATAACCCCACCACCACCATGGGCCACTCGATTCACAACATTACCCTAACCCTAATCCTACCCCTCACACCAGATACTGACTGGTTTTCGGGCCCCCCCCCAGACCCCCCCCAATAAAGCAAAACTGCACGTTTCAGAGTGGCCTTTTATTGTGGCCAGCCTAAGGCACACCTGTGCAATAATCATGCTGTCTAATCAGCATCTTGATATGCCACACCTGTGAGGTGGGATGGATTATCTCGGCAAAGGAGAAGTGCTCACTATCACAGATTTTTTCAGATTTGTGAACAATATTTGTGAGAAATGGTTATGTTGTGTATATAGAAAATGTTTTAGATCTTTGAGTTCATCTCATGAAAAATGGGAGCAAAAACAAAAGTGTTGCGTTTATATTTTTGTTCAGTGTAAATCCTTGTGCAGTAATCAATGACCAGTTACATCAGTTAATCAAGTCATATACATTATTCTAAATTATTAGCGTAATAGCCTACAGAACAGTACAGTTCACAAAGAACAAATATAATCGGATTATTTTACAAAAACACAAAATGCTTTTTTTGTGTACTCTTGTGTGTAATCCACAATGTTTCAAACTGTAACAGATATCTGATTCTGCCTTTTTGTATGTAGCTGTAGGGGAATACAGTTTACTTTTATTGCATCCTGATAACATAATCCCGTTACCTGTAAATTAATCCATATCCGCCCAAATCTGCCCATGTTCAAATCTTCGAGCAATTAATTACAATTTTCTAATATTTATGACGGTTCATCCCACATTTTTGGTTCTAGCAAAATGGCAATTGGAAGGAAATCTTCTCAAGTATTAACACACATTTATTCCCCCCCTAAAGTTTGCCAGACAGTGTACCGAGGACTTTGCCACCAAACCCCACTCTCCCCTCCAACAACTCTATTACAACACAATCAAAAGGGGGTTGTGGGGGTCTACGGGAATGGAAAGAATTCCACCAAGCTGAGATGGCAAACAGTAATTCTACAGAACAAATTGAACTTAGAATCCAATTCCATGGACAGATGTGATGTGTTTCTCAGACCTGCAGCAGATATTAACCAGTTGAGACCAGAGTTGCAAATGAGGAAACACACACAAGTATCACAAGCAATATCTGCAGAATTGTATTCATGCAGATTAGCTGTATGGTGAAAATAATGCCAGTATATATTTGCAGAGAACTCTTGTAATGCATACTATAAAGGGGTTACATATTTGGTATGTGCATATATTTCATCTTCACTGTAGAACTTTGGTCCATGTTTGTCACAACCAGAATCCAGTCTTTCCTTTGCATGCTAATCTTAATTAGCAGGGGGAGCTGCAGACAAACCTTTGTCATTACATAACAGCAGGAAGCCCTAGCAACTCCCAATGATTGTAATATGTTCCCAGGACATCAGCATGTAACATCCCTGATGATTTGCATTAAATCCATTGATAACTTTATTATGCCAACCGGTGTGGTATGCACACACATTAATGTGTTTATTCTATAACTGGTTGCAAAAGATTGAATCAACAGGTGGATCTTGTGTGTATAGTAGGGCTGCAACAAACGACTAATTTGATAATCGATTAATCTATCGATTAATGAAACGATTAATCGACTATTCGGACTATTATGCCTTGCACAATTTCTCAAACGCTCTTATTTAGCCATCAACTTTTAGATTTAACTTGAGGTTGTTTAGGCATGTGGAAACTAACAATGAAGACAATAAAGATGAATACTTGATTCAAAAATACATATATTATTAAATTAACTAAACAAAATTAACATTGCTTTTTATTTAATTAAATAAATAATATTGCACATCAAAAGAAACAACAATATCTTAACAAATCATATTAAAGGGATAGTGGAAATGGAACCTCAAATAGTTTCGTTTTAACTTATATACAAGCATAATTACGTACCAAAACAATCACACCTGATTAAAAAAATATAATAATTGCCTTACGCATGTTAGAAGCACTTTATTGCAGCTTCCCCGAAGTTTTTTAGAAACGAAATGTTCGACTCAGCCAAACCGGAAGTGACGAAAACTTAGGAAAACGATACGATAACAAACCATGGCGTCTATGCAGAATGAACGTGGAAGGGCAAATATACCAGACAAAGAAGAAGGATTGTACGAGGTATCCAGTGATGATAGCGAGTCAGAAACATCCTCTCGGCTTTCCTACGAAAATGTCGTTTTAGGAACTGAATCTGAATCCGGTTCAGTAAGCGACGATGGTGACAATATTGAGCCAGACGATGGACCATTACGTCCTTATTTGTTCGAGCCCGAGCCCGAGGTGATGGTTCACGGCATGAGCAATGGCGAGGATGACCAGGACCAGATGATGCACCCCTACGCACAAATAATCTTGACTGGTAGGTCCCTAAGCATAGCTCACGCATCTTAAGATCACCTGTAGCCTTTACAAATATTAATCATTATTAACCAGTTAAGCCCGAAGGTCCCCCCAGTGGACCCCTCCCACAGTTTTTTCTCTCTCACATGGCTTCTTAACATTTATGAAACTATTAATGTTTCATACCCTTTTAAAGGTAAGAAACTCCGCTAACTGACAATAAGAACAATTGTTAGCTAAAAAAAACACAAGAGTAATACCAAGCCTTTGAATTAGCATTGAGCGAAAAAATGCTAACTAATGCTAACGCTTTTTTACACACAACACACGGTAGAAATGCCCTTATTACTATCTTAACTGCACAAACAAGATATACGATTTAAAGCTGAGACTCCACAGATTCCACACATGTAATGTCATCACTGTAAGACCTCGAATTCCTGGAGCTATCAGCCAGAAAAGAGAAAGTAAACAACATCCGGTTCCAAAAATATTACAATAATTACGTCTTACCTTTTTTGATTTGTGATCAAAAGTTGTGTTCAACGGAATAAAAACGCATCTCAAGGTTAATCCAATGTCGTTGTGTCACGTAGAATTTTTTACTGATAATCAATCATCATATTTATGGCAATATACTCGGTATAAAGTATTGACACATCTATTCACCATAATAAAGGTCGGCTATTCACATGCAAATGCTATTGAATGTCCGCCATTGTTTGTGCCCGTCTTCCTATGCTCTCGTCATCACCCGAAGATTCCCGACGATTCCCGAAGTATTTCGTTTAATTGAGAGGGCGCAGTAAAATTGAAAATTAAATGAAACTAGGCGCATGAAATTAAAAAAAATTGTTTATTATGCTTATTTTTAATAAAAATACACAAGTTAAACCCAAGATTCGCGGATTTCCACTATCCCTTTAAATAATGTGATAACAGAATTGTAAACAGAATAGCTGAAACTTTAACAAAATAAATAACTCAGTTACCTCTCATCATCAACAACCAATGCTTGTATAATGTTGTTAACTCCGTGTGTTGCTGACGTGGAAAAGTTACTCGTGGATGGGGGGGGCTACCGAGCTACTAGAAAGACAGTCGAACCCGGTGCATTCCTCCGTCTGAATGTGGAGCACTTTTGCTAAATGTTTAGACAAATTGCTCGTGTCACCGCCCTTACATGCTAAACACTATTGGCAACGAGCATTGTCCACCTCAAGACGGGAAACATTTAACCACACCTTGGAGAGCTTCTCTCCGCAATCCCCGCCGTGTGTTGCTGCATGTACAGCCGTGTGTAAACTGCCCCGCCCCCTCGCACACAGACGGGGGAGAGAAAGATCTCTCTTCTGGATTGGAAAGGTCAAAAATACATCATAGACGCATTTTTGTATTTTTTTTACATATTAGAAACGAGTTGGTGACACTAAGACGGCGATATAATGTTTATGTAGCAATAATACATATGACATATATTTTTTAAATGTCTCCAGTAGCCTACCGATAACGTTGTAGCTTAACGGAGCGTAAAACACACGTGATGACGTCACCAACGAATCGACGACTGAATTAGTTTGCAACTAATTTGGTAATCGATTTTAATCGATTAAGTCGATTAGTTGTTGCACCCCTAGTGTATAGAGTGGTTTAATTATAACCGTTTCTGCTTGTAGGCCTCTTTCAATTTATCTGAGAATAAACTATTTTTTTCTCTGCATTTTGAGGGGTTGAAGAATGTACTCATCTGGAAGAGGTTTGTTGGATTTTGTAGATATAATATTGGTATTGGTATAATATATATAATATATAATATAATATATATATATAATATAATATATATAATATTGGTATAATATTGTTCTCGAGTGAGGGAACAGTCGCTTTACCGCACCGTTGTGACGAAAAAGGGAGCTGAGCCAGAAGGCAAAGCTCTCTGTCTACCGGGCCATTTTCGTTCCTACCCTCACCTATGGTCATGAAGGATGGGTCATGATCGAAAGAACGAGATCGCGGATACAAGCGGTCGAGATGGGTTTTCTCCGCAGGGTGGCTGGTGTCTCCCTTAGGGATAAGGTGAGAAGTTCAGTCATCCGGGAGGGACTCGGAGTTGAACCACTCCTCCTTCGCGTCGAAAGGAGCCAGTTGAGGTGGTTCGGGCACCTAGTAAGGATGCCACCTGGGCGCCTCCCTAGGGAGGTGTTCCAGGCACGTCCAGCTGGGAAGAGACCAAGGGGTAGACCTAGGACCAGGTGGAGGGATTATATCTCTTCGCTGGCCTGGGAGCGCCTTGGGATCCCCCAGTCAGAGCTGGTTGATGTGGCCAGGGAAAATAACGTTTGGGGCTCTCTGCTGGAACTGCTACCCCCGCGACCCGACCACGGATAAGCAGGAGAAGATGGATGGATGGAATATTGGTGATGTTGCACCGTTTACCTGGTCAAAGTAAAAAGTAATCCCCCATAAAATGCGCTGGACGTTGAATCAAATATTCCTAGTGGCTAAACATTCGGCCCAAATATACATTTTCCCATTGAATTACATCGGGAAACAGACATTTGTAAATCAGCAGAATATTTTTTAACTAAATCATCTTTTTCACTTTTATAGCCCTTATTTAAATCATGAGGGTCTAAAATGTGTAAAATGTGCTCCAAGCCGATTCTAGAATTATGTTCTCTCTCCTTTCATTTGACTGATAAAATATAGGCCGGGATGCTGTGGATTGGAGGCGGGGCCTAAGCAAAACTCAAGTGTGCACGCTCTATGGGCCCACTATACTGGAACTTTTGTTGCTTTGGTACAGGGTATATAAGATTCCAGTTTAGTACATGCTGAATGTAGAAAATGTACAAACTAGGCTCGCATATTTGACGTGTGATTTCCTTACATCAATATTGCCCTCAGTATTGGTAATAACCCTGTTACAAACAGCCACTTACCAAAGTAGAGTCATTATGCGTGTGCTTTTGTCAGTGTGTCCATGCAGTGGTGGCTTAATATGGACACTTATTGCTATTTTAGCCATTTGCATGTGGAGCTTGAATTCAATTAGTTTTCCATTGTTTTTGACTAATGAATCAGTTGAAAGTGAAGTGCCCTCTCCACAAGTCAATTAAATCTATTCAAGACTTGTTTAATGCTGCTGTAGGTAATTATGTAATATAAAATATAGTCACTGTCACCTGAAGTGCGTGCATGTGTGCGTGTGGTAAAAGGTTGTGGTGGGCATGGCTTCTTGCTGGTACTCTATTGTGTCTATGGGATATGTAGATTTACTCATCATTAATCTAAATGTGCTGGAGCTGTGTGTTTGTGTGCTTGTTTGCTATCCAATGATGCCTGTATGTGTGTGTTTCTAAAGTCTCCCGTGTGCTAGTTGTGTGTGGTGACTGCCAAGAAGAACAGACGCCCTGGAAAACCAGGGCTCACTGCAGGAGACAGCAATGTTTAATAAACCATTTGGCTGGCGTGTGTATGCACATACACACAAACTGTCACACACTTCTACTGCTTAGTGTGTGTTTGTATTTGCACATGAATCCAGGATGCTAGTTTTGGCCTGGTGGCAGGGTAGAATTACTTTGCCTCCTGGTGAGCACACACATTTTGCTCTAGGGAGGTCAGCAGAGAAATGTGTCCGAAATTCGGTGATTGAATCAGGGAGAAGGTACTCGGAATGTGTGCTATAGTTCCAAGCAGAATGACAACTTTTGGACCTTGCTTTTAGGAGCAACAACTTGAAAGCCTATTTCAAACGTTTCCAATATCATCTGAATAAATTAAATGATGAACTGAAACTGTAAAAGGCTGTGTGGTGTCTAGACATTTGTGTTAAGTTAATTTATTTAGTTCAGTCCTTTTGTCTTTTGCCTTGTCTTGTGATTTCCTGTTTTATTTTGTAGTAACCTTTCCCTCTCGTTCCCTTGTGTGTTTTTCCCTCCAGTGTGATTGTCAACCCCTCCCTTAATTGTTTCCACATGTGTCCCCTTACCTAGTGTGTATATATAGTCTGTGTCTCCCTTTGTCCTCTGCCAGTTCGTCTTGTCTCGTCAAGCCTGCCAGTCATTCCTCGATCGAGTTAAGTATATTTTTGATAGGCCATGTATATGTTTTTGTTTAGAGTTTTGATCCTCCAAGTGAGCGTTTTCTGTTTTGACCTTAATTAAAAGACCTTGTTAATCCTGATCTGTTTCTGGTGTTGTGCGTTTCAGTCCGGAGACTTGTGACGTTCTTAACAGGCTGTCCTACTTTATGTTTTTGCTTTTTCTGCTGCATACTAAAGGTAGGGAAATTGAGAACTTGATTAATCAGGTCCTAATCTTAATAGACATTCAGTCTTTTGTAGGTGTTGCCGGTTGATTCAAGATTAATAATAATTAATTAATAATTAATAATAATAATTAATTAATAATAATTCCTTACATTTATTATAGCGCTTTATCAATGACTCAAAGCGCTTTACATATACACACATTACACATATATGATACATGCAATGGTCAGATACTGTGGACAATACCCACAGGAGCAAGTTCAGGTGAAGTGTCTTTCCCAAGGAGTATACATTTATTTTTATTTTCACTATCTCTATAATGCGACTTTGAGCACCTGTAAAAGCGCTTACAAAATAAATCTATTATTGTTAAAATAGTAAGCGTTTACCCAAACAAGCAGCTACTGGACTAAGTGATGTGTTGGTCTAACAATTTGATCTGAACTGCAATATCCCCAACACTTTGAGATGGAGTGGTTCTTTTATCTAATGGAAAAATGGATTGACATAACATTTGGGGTTGGCATTTTTGTGCCCAAGGCGTGTCATCCAAATGGCTTTAAAGGTCCTCTTTATTTAGCCACAAAACATCATTCAAATGAGATTTTGTTCACTAGGAAAATGAACATTACATTACATTACATTACATTACATTGCATTTAGCTGACGCTTTTATCCAAAGCGACTTACAATAAGTGCGTTCGTCCAACAAAATACAACTTGAAGAAAACAGAATCATATAAGTACATCAGGTTTCATAGAGCAAAAACATTTCAAGTGCTACTCAACTGGCTTTAGAAAAGCCAGTCCTTTATTAGTATAAAAGTGCTTCGTTAATAGTTCTATCGCTCGAAGTGGAGTCGAAAGAGATGAGTTTTCAGTCTGCGCCGGAAGATGTGTAAGCTATCTGCCGTCCTGATGTCAATGGGGAGCTCATTCCACCATCCTGGAGCCAGGACAGCAAACCCACGTGTTTTCGCCGTTGGGAACTTGGGTCCCCCTCGCAGCGAGGGCGCAGCGAGGGTGCAGCGAGTCGTTTGGCTGATGCAGAGCGTAGTGCACGCGCTGGGGTGTACGGTTTAACCATGTCCTGGATGTAGGAAGGGCCAGATCCATTCGCAGCATGGTAAGCAAGTACCAGTGTCTTGAAGTGGATTCTAGCAGTTACCGGAAGCCAGTGAAGGGAGCGGAGGAGCGGAGTGGTGTGGGAGAATTTAGGAAGGTTGAAGACCAGACGAGCCGCTGCATTCTGGATGAGCTGCAGAGGTCGGATGGCACATGCAGGTAGACCAGCCAGGAGGGAGTTGCAGTAGTCTAGGCGTGAGATGACGAGAGCCTGGACCAGAACCTGAGTCGCTTTCTGAGTCAGCTGGGGATGTATCTTCCTGATGTTGTAAAGCGTGTATCTGCAGCAACGGGTTGTAGCAGCGATGTTTGCAGTGAAGGACAGGTTGTTATCTAGGGTCACACCCAGATTCCTTGCAGTCTGAGTCGGGGAAACAACTGAGGTGCCGATGTTGATTGTTAGGTCAAGAGTGGGACAATCTTTTCCCGGAAGGTAGAGCAGCTCAGTCTTGTCAAGGTTGAGTTTGAGGTGATGAGCAGACATCCACTGAGAGATGTCAGCTAGACAAGCAGAGATGCGTGCGACGACCTGGGTCTCTGAGCGGGGAAAGGACAGAATTAATTGGGTGTCGTCAGCGTAGCAGTGGTAAGAAAAACCATGCGGGCTAATGACTGATCCGAGCGAGTTTGTGTACAGGGAGAAGAGGAGGGGACCAAGAACAGAGCCCTGAGGGACCCCTGTAGTTAATTGACAAGGGTCGGACTCAGACCCTCTCCAAGTCACCCTGTAGGTACGGTCTTTCAGGTATGAGGTGAGGAGGGAAAGTGCACAGCCAGAAACTCCAAGTTTTTGGAGAGTGCGAAGGAGGATCTGATGATTCACCGTGTCGAATGCAGCAGACAGGTCCAACAGGATGATGACAGAGGAGAGGGATGCAGTTTTGGCAGTGTGCAGTTCCTTCGTGACAGCAATGAGAGCAGTTTCTGTGGAGTGACCTGCCTTGAAACCAGACTGGTGCGGATCCAGAAGGTTGTTCTGATTGAGATAACAGGAGAGTTGTTTAAAGACAGCGCGTTCAAGTGATTTAGACAGGAACGGGAGGAGAGAGACAGGCCTGTAGTTTATAACATCAGACGGGTTGAGAGTGGGTTTCTTTAGGAGAGGGTTTACTCTAATAATGAACAAATACTAATCGGCCTTAGCTGTACCACGTTTGGTGGTAAATAAGATTTGTTTTCATGGTAGCTGCTAAACTTATGATGCGTTCACACCGGATGCCAAGCAAAAGGTTGTCATACGTTACTTCATTTGTGTTTAATTACATCACTCAAACTAGATGAGCTAGTGAGGAGGCGGGGCTTACCTCCACTTATACCATCAACAACACAATTGTAATACATGAATCAAAATGATGCAGAAATAACTACATACTGATACCGATTAGTAGCAAAACAATTATTGTTTTCGGAAGTTATTATTTTAGCTACTCCATCCACACTCGAAATACAATTATATAAACATAAATAAAGTAGCCACTTTATTTGCAATGCAATAAAAGCCCTGTGGTTTGTACACCTACATTTATAAACAACTTTTCTTCTGCTGCATAAGATGTTACCGTGTTTGTCATTGGTTATTAAAGGACATTATGCAATGACGACTCCAGCTGTCATTATTTTGAGCTTGTGACACTTGGTGATGTCGTGAGAATGAGTGACCAACTAGTACATTTTTAACTTTGCTCATGGCAAAGTTCTCTAAGTGAATTACACAACTATACATGTATAATAAATGCTCCCTCTTTCCCATTAGCAGGAGTAATGTGGTCTGATGCAAGTCTATTATGAGAGGAAATTCCCTCTAATCCAATTCAGCTAGTGCACAGGATCTTATCAACCTTCAATTACGCACCTTAAACATCTGTTACCAGAATTTGCGGACACAAACCTTTTCTCTATGAGACGAAGAGCTAAAAGAAACTCTTTTATTTTCTGTTACGCATACATATTCAGTAAACAGAGGGGCCTCGGGGGAGCTGCAAGGAGTGACTGACGGATGTTTTATGTGATAAATGGACTGGCTTTCCAGGATGTGGCAGACAGCTTATGGAGATGCTAAAAAAAGCCCCATCCCTGTGGCCAAGACCTTAATGATCTGAACCAACCACAAGACTTCCGCAGAAAACAATAATAATTAGGGGCGGCAGCAGATTGATACCAGGCGTGTGTGTGTTTGTGTGTTGTGCTTCCTTTGTGCAGTATCGGCCTCAGGGGATATAAATCAATGTGTCACGTAATTGCTTGAGTGACCTTTGCTGATAAGAGACGGTAGCCTTTTGAAATCTCTATCGGTCTCTGTCACTGTGGCCATCTTCACCTCTCAACCATTGCTTTCTCACTGTCACATGCCCTCACATCATTACACACACACACACATGCACACACTCTCTTTAGGAATCACTTTGATTGTGAAGGCGTTGCATTGATTTGCTTATCGTTAACCTATGCACAAGGTAATTCTAATTCTGACTGCTAATCCAATCACATAACACAATTTGTCTTTTTCAGGTTTTAAAGAGGGCCATAAAAAAGGACAACTTGAGAGATCACCCTGACCTTAAATCATACACACACACTCACACTCACACTCACACTCACACTCACAGTATCATTAATCAAGAACAACTGAAGTCGTTTTTACTGTAGACTATTAGGTATGACACAGTTTTCTTCCGTATCAACATTTTTATATTTGTGAGACATTTCTTTCCATTAAAGTTCCCTTATCTATTGTTTTAATTCATTATTACAACAACAAACTACTTCAACTGAACAGCGACCCCTCATCATCGGCCCCATATCCCACACCAACACCACCCAGGACTTCAACCTCACCCCCTCCCCACAACTAGTTTGTAGTTTATATTTTAAATTCTCCCTCCTAACATGCAAAGCCCTCCATAACCAGACCCCCTTCCCTCCTACCTCCCAGACCTGCTCCACCTGGAGGCCCAGATAAAAACCCACCTTTTAAAACCGGCTTTTAATGTGTGATTAATGTTGTTTCCAGGTGTCCAACTCAAATCCAGGCCAGATTGTTAATCTTATGTTGTTTCTAAGCTTGAAATTCACTTTTAAATCCACACAAAGGCATCACACTCACAGTTATTATTCAGAGGAGGATTGTAATGCTGCATTTGATGGCTTCACCATGTGAGCACTCTCTTTGATGCACATGGTAATAAAAAAAAAAAAATGTTAACCTTTATTTTGAAACTAACGCTTTCTTTTTCAGGAAGGCTCTGTTCACACTCACACATGGCTGATGCACAGTCGTTCAAATCTAAGTATACCGTATCAAATCAGTTACAGGCATTTTAATATTCCATCATTTTAACTCTCCCTTATTATGCAATGTTTTCAATACATTTTTACATTTCTTATTCACTGTTTTTTCTCGCCTTTCTTGCTTGTTTGTGATTTTCAAAAGCCAAGTATTTTCACACCATGGATAATGCATATCCACTGCACATATATTTAGCGGGACCTCTTACTCTCCAGCATATTTTGCCTCTCTCCCTCATCTGCCAATTTATCTAGATCGGCTCTGCAGTTTCCTCTTCCCATCCGCCAGTTATTTATTCTCCTTCTCATGCGCCTGATGGTTTTGTCATTTACAGCGGTGTGTCGTGTTAAATCTCTCCCCTGCTGCGGCAGGAGCCTGTGGAGAAGGAAGGGGAAAAGGGAAGGAGGAGAACTGAGCAGAGGAGTGATTTGTCGTTCCAGGTAGTTGGTCCTGTGGGAAGTGTAATGGCCGATGGCTCTTCAAAGTGTCTCCCATCTGTCATAAATGTTCACCGCAGATGGACACATACAACCGCTCCCTGCCTGGCCGGGGTGCAGCTGGGTGTCAAAGGCGTCTTCAATTGGGATTTGTGTCCACTGTAGTTACTGTAAGTATAAGCAGTTGCAAACTAACATTATTGTTGTGTGTGTTAGCATGTGTGTGCTCAAGTGTTTTTTGTATAGAGTGGTGCTGTAATGATTCCTAAAACCTGAAAAAGACGTAGCATTTTAACACTTCCAGTTCCCATGACTCGTAGTCAATTTTATTTTGAATGCATTTGGATTTATAAGGCTAAAACAAGGTAGGCTATGTGGTTGACACGAGCATACGAGATTTTAGTGTTTGGTTGTTCGACATAAAAGGCGTCAGTAAATACTCCACTTGTGAATGTCCGAAGCTTCTGTGTGTCACAAAACAGCGGTTGCTAACAAGTGACTTAATCCACTACTAAACGTCATCACGATAATAAAGAATTATACATATGAATATTAATTGATATTATAAACCATAATAACCCAGTTTCTTAAGGGTAGTGACAAAACAATAGTTCTGAATTCATTATAAATAGGCACACAAATATGAAACACATTTGAGCAGCTGGAAGCCAGGTTGTCTGACATGTATTCCTCTGAATCAAGAAGAATAGTTAAAAGGCACTTTCTTGATATACTCAAAAGGAAAACCTTCTCCACACTCTATTCTAAATCACCCCTGCATTGTTTAATACAAAATGTAAATTACTTTATTATTGATGGTCTGAAAAAGATGATACATTATTCCTGGACTCATTCATTTAACATCACAAGTCTTACCACTCTGAGGAGTGTGCAGGTTTGCTGTTAATAGATGTGGACTCATTGTATTTGGTGAAAATATTTCAACGGTATTACAGATCCAGAGAAACAAGAAATGACAGCAAAGAATGATTTCTGCTTCTTCTAGGATCCCACGTGTACTGTAGAAATACTCTCCCAAAACTATTGTACAGTAGTCTAATTTACTTGAACAGAACAGCATATGCACAGAGATGAGTTTACCCCAAGGGTGTGGTCTAAATGCAGTCTATTAAGTTAGTTGTTTTGGACAGTAATGTTAGCAATTTGTTATGGGAGTTGATAGCAGCTGCTATCAGAGGAGCTGCAGAGATGTGGATTCAGGATAATAACTTGGAATATCTTATTTTCCTCCGGCTAAAGTAAAAATGTAAGACTTTTTCCCCAAAATTAAAATACTAATTGAAACACTATGGATTCATTTATGTTGTGTCACAAAGTTTTGAGCATCACAACTTCTGCAAAATTACTATTTTTACCATCAGAATTTAAACAACATGGTATTTTAAGATTTTGAAAGTTTAGAGGATCTCCTCGATTAAATTGTATCTCCATTCAAGTTAGCATACAGCTAACCACGTTAGCTTGCTTGGCTGCTGCTACTGTTGAAGGTCTAAAACCGTGGATTCAGAGGACACGCCCCCTGTTTTTCAGAGCAGAATTACTGGTTATTTTATCACAATTTTGAAACCTAATTGTATATACTTGGTGACACTTGTTATTGAACTTGGCTCAGTGGTTAGGACACATTTGTCAGTTGGATGACAAAATCATAACACAATTGTTGCTTAACCCAGACTGTTCATCAATGTTACCCAGGATTTTCACAGTGTGTTTGTTTATAATCCAACAATTCCTTAATGATTTGTGAACAAGGCCTTTGATGCTTACCTAATAAAGGCAAATAAAATGTCATACATCTCGAAAATACAGATTAACAATAAGGCTTCTCCATATTAAAGTTTGAAATGTTGAAAACGTTAGAATACATAAAAGATGGCAATGCATTTCAACAAGTTTGGTCCTCAGGATTTTGAGTCAAACAATTACAAACAGGAGCTAGATGTTCATTGATTTATTCCTGTGTTTCAAATGCGGTTCGATGAAGTACAAGTGTTTTGAGGTACACATTTCTTTTTTATATTCACTTGGTATTTTGTTTACTGACAAAAGGCACTTTTTAAAGTGCATCCAAGATGTTAAATAGATTAATGTCTCATGTGAGTCTGTGTATGTGTGTTGATTCATATTTCAATAGAAGCTGTCCAAAAGTGGTCGATAATGACACAATTGAAAAATGACTAAGAATAGCACCACATTCCCGATGTTCCCAAACACAAGCCTTGCAACTAAAGGTTCATTTTAAAGGACAGCGGCAAGGACACAAGTGACATCTCAATCTGCAATAGCAGGAATAGCCAGGTTGTGAAAAACCCTCAAATGCAATTAAAATTGAATGTTTATGATGTACTTTAATCTTGCTACTTTACGTCATCCATAAAGAAAAGGTTAACAAGTCCATTGCACCGTTTGAAATATGATGGTATTCTACTTTGAAGTGCATTTCCTCTTGCATTAGCCTTGGTTTTATCCAGAAACATCGGTTCATCTTAGTCCAAATCTCTGAACTAGTCTTGAAGATTTGTCTTTGCTTCAAGGTCCTGCTGCACCATATAGGAACTTCAGGAGTCAACATTGTTCTTTTGTTTTTAAATGAGACTGAACAAAAGCAGCTTTGCTCATAACCTACCCTTGTAAAGCCTACGATATGCAACATTCTGCCAAGTTTTTTATTCAACTCTGTTTGTTTCTCAAGCCGACTCCCCTTTATAAAGATTTCAGCTTAAAAAAGCTGCACTCGACAACACTGGGTCACATTTCTTCAACCCAGCATCAAAAGGGGATTTGTGGAGGCATTGCCTTGTCATGTGTGTGCATACACAATGTGTTAGTAGTATCAATGTTAGTCTTTTCTATCTTGTATCGATTTCTGGCAGATCCATTAGCTGTGACTCGTGAAATGATACGTTAACTTTTCCTTTTATTGGGGTTAAGTGTCTGGTGGTCCTTGCCCATTCAACCATATGTATTTGTTTTTGAATGCAGCCTTCGCCTTCATTTCAACACACTTTTTTTTTCAGATCCTCCACTGATCACTTGTTTTCCGGTAGTGTGGGTTTTCTTACCTACGCTCTACCCAAACCACATTTATTTTGGCAACGAAAGACTTTCCATTGATGATTTGCCCCATAATAAATCATCTATAAACTTGTGGAGATAAACATGTTCTGCTTTTCTCTTCTGCCTCCAAATGAGCAATAGTGTCTTCTGCCTTTCAGAACCAACACCATTTTAATTAGCACTTGCAATTAAAGTGAGGGGGCCACATTTACATGTTTACTCAGAACGAGTGTTTGACATGTTTTTCAGGAAATTATACCTCTGTATTGTTCTGAATTTGAGAATTGCTCTTCTTAAAAGAAAGGGAAAAGATGGAAGAGCAAAGGAGATAAAAGTGGTAAGTCAAGATGGAGCAAAACAAACAATAAAATGGAGCCACCTGCCACTAGATCTTTGAAACATGCATGTTACCACACACTCTCTGCAACCACTCAGCACACTCAGACACACACTGTATGCACATACACGTTCCCGAAACACACACACATAAATACAGACACATACACACCACCTGTTTGGGTGTTTGGGGAACTATTTAGGCCAGTTGAGCAACGATCTGTCTCATTCATCTCCAGCATGAACAAGAGCAGTTGCCGACGGTCTGTTGGCAAAGAGCTCTGGAGACTTTGTGTGTGTGATCAGTTATTTTCTGAACATTTGCATGTCTGTGTGTAGTTGTGTGCAGGAATCATGCAATATGGGACTGAAAGAACACACACGAGGAAGAGAAAGAGAGACAAAAGCATGGCACAGAATGATCTTGTGTCTCAAGTGACTTTTTTATTATATGTGAACAAATCAGAACAAATGACCATAACTTCACTTCTAAAAGGGGCAAATTGATAATCTTTTTCCTCAAAGCAATGATAAGCCTGTGAGTTGGATGTAGAAGAGTCAGAATCAATATAAATTCAGATTGAACATAGTAAAAAAATGTAAATGATAGCGTCCGTCCAAAAAGAAAACATTACTTATAGTGAAAACCACCCTTGAATCATGGGATAGTAGACTAAAAGCTTTAGGAATCTAAACTATAACATATAAGTACCCTGTATCAAGATTGATGCAAAACAAGTGGAATTTGACCTTTTTAGAGAGATTTAGAAAGAAAGAAAAAAAAGCTTTGGGGTCATTTGGGTGTATTTGCCGTTTGTCTGGAACCCATTGGTCGATTTTGTGATTGACATCTCTTTTGAACCGTTAGAGCCAATATAATCGAAGGGGAAGTTCCACATTCACACACACGTTACCATTGAGGAGTTAGGGTGACGCGCACGCAGTCGAAAGCTATGTTACGCTCTGAAATCTGAAAACTGAAACCTGGGCTCAAACTAGTAAATATGAAGATGGATTATCAGTAATCATTTCAAAGTGACAGACACATTGGATTAACCTATGGAGTAACCTTCAGCAGCGTTTTTATCGTTTAATGCCATTGAACAGACATGTTGATCAGAAACAGCAAAGGTAAGACAAATTGGTCGTGTTTGCTCCGTAAAGCTCCATGTTGTGATGTCTGTGTTTGCTTCCCCTGTCGCGAGTTCTGATCGCTCAGTGATTATACTTATACCTCTAGAATCTGTGGAATCTCAGCTTGCTAATCGATATATTGTTTGTGCAGATCCAATTTGTAATAAGGGTATTTATACCTAGAGTTCTGTGCTAAGTGCGTTAGCAATTTTTCGCTCAGGGCTCATTTAGACGCTTCTTGAGAGACTTGTGTTTTGTCTTGGTAAAAATGGTTCATATTGTCAGTTAGCTGAGTTTCTTCCCGTTAAGTCGGTATGACACATTAATAGGTTTTTAAATGTTAAGAAGCCCTGAGACACAGTTTCGGGAAAAACAAACCTGCAGCCCCAGCGGGCGGGAGCCTCCGTGTTGAACAGGTTAAATGCCTGAAATAAGGTCTGTGGTTAGCACAAGCTTACAATATATCTCACATATTGTCCTACGATACAGAATATGTCAGCAAAAACTTCCTTCATAAAGTCCGAAGCTTCTATGTGTCATAAAAACAATGCAAAGTATTGCAAAATGAGTACCTAGTTGGTTCACGTCTATTCAGGTCAAAAGATTGCGCGTGAAACGCTGGAAAGTGTACCAACGCAACCAGACACGATCGTAGTTGCTTTGGTGGAAAACATATATACTATAGCACTTTAAAAGTTATACATGTGGGTATGTTTTCAATAAAGTCATATAACTATATAGGTGGAAGCCACCATTTATTTTATTGATTGAATTTGGCAGTCTGTTTTGAGTTAGTACTGCTAACGATCGCTGTTAGCTAGCCAGCTAGCAGCGATAGGTGATCACTTCTGCAGCCTTGTGCGATATGAAACATGGTCGAGATTCACACACTGCATATGTTCACAGTGTAAAGCTGCATTCACATGATATGTAATTAGGTTTTTGCTCATCGCTAGGTTGGGCACAGAGCTTTGCAATAAAAACTACCAGATACGTTTTGTTTCTATGGCTACCACCCCAGCTAGCTTGCTCAGCTTAGCACAGTTGTCATCTGATTGGTTGCACTTCAAAAGGTCAGCGGCAAGCAAGGTCAAAGTTGAAGTAATTTGAACTTTGAACAGAACACTTGTTGGGCCACTCCACTCTCTCCATAGAAAACACTAACCAGCATTAACACCAACTTGCACCTGGAGCACATGACTACACATCCTGCAATTAAGCATGAAATATGTGAGTCTCTCATAAAGACTGATATGGATTTGCAGACACTTTAAACACAGAGGATTTTTAAACACAGAGACACAAATCAATCCCTGGCATTCATACAGAAATCGATTAGTCAGTTTCTCAGTGTCTCTTCCTCGCTGGCACTCACAAAGACTGACAAACATATCATGCACATACACATCTGTCTGAAGTCACAACAGGGACGATACAGGAAGCCATGAAGCCAGAACCGCAACCAACCATAAACAGTCAATATGTACAAGTCTTTCCAAACTAAACCTGGCTACCGATACCAGCCAAAGAAAAGGATTGCTTTGACTTTCTAAACAATATATTGATTACATCAATGGCACTGGTAATACATCATTTGTTTAACAAAGCTATCCTGGCTGAAAGTTACTGGAGGACAATGAAGAAGCAGAATTCAAACCTTATTGGGGCCTTGTATTACATTTAGGTTTCATAATGATTTTTTTGTTTTGTGCCTCTATTCATTGTGACATGTTTACAAGTTTAATGTTAACAAATAGGTACTGTATTCCATTACATTTATATATAAAAAAAAAAATGTTACGGTTAGATTACTGGTACATTTATTTATTAGTAGCAGTATTACATACGGTAGACGTACCCCACCCAATAAACAAAGAGGTTACGAGGCAGGCATAAACTGAATAGAGCAGGTAGGAGAATGGACTTGCAACAAAATCCTGGTTACTCACTTCCACTCTGATTCATTCCTGCTCTCGCACACTTACACGTCCATGCATCCCTCATGTCATCTCCCTGCATCCATTCTTATCTACTGCCTCCAACCTAACCCCGTATCCATCTATTACCTGTCTCTTCGACTTTCCTTCTCCTCCCATCCGAAGCCACATTAGTGTGATGTTTGCATCAATTACACCTTAATACAGTCGGGGGGAGATGGGAGGTTAGTAGAGGGAAGAGACTGAGTGAGAAGTGTTTGTGAGGATTTATATGCACAAAAGTTTCTATCGGCAGAGGTTTGTCTTGAAAAGTTGGTATAAGATAAACAGATAAACCAGGTGGTTACAGTGAAATTCATGTTGGAAGTGACGTGGATAAAAACTGCCAAAATCTGAAATTAACTGATAATATAAACAATATTTCAGTAATTGTATTTCAGGAGCCAAAGAATAAATATAAGTTCAAGACTTAAAAGAAAAAAAAAGAAGTAATGTTTACAATTAACGAATACAATTACCACAAATGAAAATGTATAATTAATTCAGTATAAAAATGACAATAATGTATTATGCATGTTTGATGGTTGTAAGTGCTTGTGATGACAACTTTCACCAACAGTTTCTATCATTTTCTGTATTCCTTTATTTAATTTTCTTGAAAGAAATGAAACTTTGTAACATGTTGAAAGGTTAGTTAAAGTATTCAAACCCTCACAAAAACGAGATTGTTGTTTTTAGGAGTTTGATGTTATTGTGAATGTGACATGTTGTGTGTATGAGTATTATTAAATACTGTGTGTGAATGTTTTTTTTTTAAACTATTGAAATGATAGATGGCAAGTGGCCTGTCGGATCTTTACAGCATCCACATCCCTCATAACACAGCAAGACTCAGACAAACTACAAGATCAAAACCCATGTACTGAGTGTGAGTGAGTGTGTGTGTAAGTGTGTACAAAGTGAACGCCTCTTAAACGGGCCCTATCATGCTTTTTGTGGTTTTGCATGTAAATGGTCTGCAAAGGCTAAAATCCCAAAGTCGTTTTCTGTCAAGCACACTATTTTTGAACATTAAAGCATGGAAACATGTCAGAGTAGAGGCACAAAATACAAATATGAATCTGAAAATGCGCATAATATTATAACTTATTTGCTTGCACAAACACATATACAACACACGACAGGAAAGTGTAAAACCCCAAAAAGCATAATAGCCCCTTGCTTCAGTGTTTCCCTTTTTCCTGTCACTCACAGGATACTTTGTTCCTCCTTGTTTTACTTCCCCTTCCAGTTTGACTTATTTGTTTATCTCGTATACTTTGCATCTGTCACAACAACATATATATATAGACATAACATGTCATGTACAACATGCAACTAATACAGAAACTTTGCGGCCAACAAAACACACATTCAACTGAAACAGAAATGCACTATTGGGATCCCTTTTTAACAAGGGTACACAACAAGATCGTTTCCAGTCACCTATCTTCTGAAGATTGTTAACAAGGGGACAAATTCCAAGTTAACAAGGAGGTGTTTTCAGCCTTCAGCCCAGCCACAATAATCTCCTTCATGATCCACACACACATACACACTCCTAATCAGTCACTGCAGCCTTCAAAACTTCTTCTGGAGATGTAAGCCATCTGCTTTGCTAATCTTTAAAAAATACATTTCAGTGACCAAGAACAGAATGTTTTTTCAAATATCACACTGCTCAGATCACTGTCACACACACACAAACACCATTATTGACACAAGTGGCCATCATTGATTCAGCAACACTCACAGTATCATACCACACAACAGTGCCTTAAATTCCTAAATACACAAACACAGCGCCAACACATGCCCCGATGGAACCAACCACACACACACACACACATACACGGTCCACTTTTAACAAACCACACACACACACACACACACACACACACACACACACACACACACACAGTCCACTTTTAACAAACCACACACCAATGGCTTTGTTCTGAGCGACTGCTTTAATCTTTAAAGTGTTTTGGTGGCTGGTGGCTGCTGGTGTTTGGGCCTTTAGATTGCCTCACACTCTGCTGTTGTCACACTACAGAGGTCACTCCAATAACTTACCTCCCCCAGGCTCAAATACACAAACCACGTCAGACCAATTACAAACACCGGCATGCAAACACATAATCACAGACGCACACATGGACATGCAATTTGACTATCACAGACATGCATGCACCCACCCAGAAATACCACCCATGGCCCCCCGCTGACACACGGCGTTTTTACTCACAAACCCGCTCCAGTCAGTGTGTAATGCACTCGCATCAATTAGCGAAGCTTCCTGTAAGTGCTTGCCCTGTCCTTTCATAGTAAAATTGAACGTTAGGGGAAAAAAGTCACTGTGGCACAGTTTTAGTGCAACATAATGTATTTTTTGAGTGTTCAGCTGAACATAACAGCTCGTGCTAAATGCATGTGTTTTCATCACTATCCTCAAAAGAGGCACACACTGGATATGCATTCACACAGAAACGGTCAAATGAACACATTTCATTGCATAACGCAATAGAGGAAAGATATTATGGAAGGACAGTATGTCAAATGATGTCCTATTGCCACACGTACACATAAGACCTGATCTTAAGATGACAAATAGGTTTCCCAGTTGCAGAGCAGCTTGTAAAATCTGAGATAGGAAACAAAAGAGATGTCAGACCAAAATAAAGTAGAAACATATAAAATACTTACCAACAGTGTCCTTCTTTGATAAGAAAACGTACTTTTCTGTTAGTGGCTGTTGGGAAAATACTGAATGTACTCTTCCAATATCAGATTAGCACATGATAACAAAGGCCCTACGACGCTGTGTACGTAACAAGATCTATGATTACCTGGAAGAGCATCAGGACTGAGTTGAACATACGACAGCTATGTGACAACGATTAACATGATGATTTAGCCTCTATGGAGATAGACATATGACTGTCATGTGTATTGCTTACGCAGGCCTTAGCTAACCTGAGCAAACATTGAATACTGCTTAGAACCGGTATTCTCCATCTTGTGACTGTGTAACTCCCTCTCTTGTATATCAGCATGTCAAGGACACTGTTCGGGAACTATTTGTCCCACGCAGCTCTGTATGTGATGACTACTTCCATTCCTGCAATGTATGTGTATGTATCCTGATATTGAAGATCAAGCCGGTGACGTGTGATATTTTTCTAACAGTGGCAGTGTGCAGTCATTATACCCAAATCCTGGCTGTAATTAAACACAACATGATTTTTAGATTAATGGGTTTAGGAAAGATCACGTTTCCACAATAAATTGTATTTCTTATCATATTGATCACTTATATACTCTCTCTATTGTACGTACTGTACCTCCAGTGTAACTGGTTTCACACAGAGGGGGGGTAAGAGGTGCTGCAGCAAGGACAGTATATACACATGTCACAGAAGAGACACTAAATACTAATATGAACCTGAAATGTAGCCCCATTAAGCGACTTTAAGGCATATGAGGCATATTAAATTACAGTGATATGCATCAGACAAACATGTATTTGGCATTGGCTGTTACAGAAGGAATGGGGATGAGGAATGGCTTGATCTTTGCCATTTGATACAGGCAACTCCCATGGGATTGCAAGGCTGTGATTTATTGGTGATTTACACATACATTTTCACAGCTTTGATCCACAAGCGTCAAGCTTAAGAACTCATTTTAGAGGGACTAGCCTCTGTGAAATAGTACAATTGAGGCCTATAGACCCAAATCTGCCAAGTCTGTGATATTTACAGATCGTGTGTTTGCATATCAATGTGTGTGTAAGAAATAAATAAACAATGAAATGCTCTGAATGCCTCTCAAATGAAAGCAATGTACTGTAGCTGGCATTTACAGCATGTATTGCCTTTTTTGTCCAGAAGACAAGCATTTACAATATATGTATACACTCTTGTTAATCAAATCAAACTTGTACACACAAAACAATTTAGCTCCAGCAGTGTGTCAAAAGCACAGCGATGAGCGTTACTCGAGTAAAACAAACATGTGCATTCACAGAGCTTTCAGGATCACAATAGCAGCAGCAGTCAGATTATGATCAAGGCTTTTACTGAAAGAGCGGTTTCTAAAGTGCGGTGTACACAACTGGGTCATCATCCAAACACCTGTACTCAGGTTACACAAGCACATGGGAACAATATAACATTTCACATCACAAACACAGGTCTAATATCCATCCTGCATTCAAACATAAAGTGATACAGTGGTATCTTGTGTGCACATATGCAATGGACAATTTAATACCCAATAATTAAGAGTTTTATGTAAGACAACAGAACAATCTAACCGTAGAATATAAAAAAACAAGATATTAAGGATCAAAATGTGTCCTCTGGAAGTAGCCTATGCACCAACAATGAAACACACAAGCACATACTAACGTTTAGAAAAGCAGGAATAACATCTGATCCTTTTACAATAAACACAAAATGCTCTGTTTAGTTTTTTAGTAACATTGCTATCCTGCTATTAATCCACAATCTTTAGAAATGTAACTTGTTGTTTGTATCTGTAATTGAATACAGTTACAATTGTTACCAAGCATGTATATACCTCTAATCCTGGCCTACAGGGGAAGGAATACAAGTCACAGAAACAGATAAAAGGTACAAGGCTGAGCAATTAACTAACACAGCTCCAACTTGATTAAACGCAATGTAACCTTGATGGTAACAAATGGCCAATGCAGAAACCTCACTGAATGTTCATCTTTGAGTGATTATTTAAAACTCTTTAGGAACTTGTGAGTAATAAACTAATTTGACTGCCAATGAAAATGCAGTGACCTTAAAGGTGGGGTAGGTAATTCACTTCAGAAACACTGTTATATTCCATGGAATGCTCTTAACATCCCGATAGCAATGAATACATTAAATGCTTTGACAATAAATACATCAAAAAAAGTCACCTGTGGAAGCCATAGCGCTGTAAAAAGCACGACCAATCATCTGAGCCGGCCCGGCTAAAGTAACTGGATGGCCTACCTGCCTGTCAGCCTTCCATCTGTGCACAAACTTATCTCGTGCCCTCATTGGTCATGTGCGTGTTCATGTGTGTTGGAGGAGGGGCTCTGTAAGGAAGGGGCAGATTTTTTTCCGGTTGTGTATTTTCGAATTCTAGCGCACTCGAGCTGGTTTCTCCAAAATTACCTACCCCACCTTTAAAGCAAAGTGATGTCAATGTTAAGACCCCATCTTTACCAAAACGGAGATATAATTTTGGTAGTTTTTATTATTCGTGACAACTGTATAATTACAAAAATGACTGTTGTTTGATCTGACACTAATAGGATGGTAGATCTGTCAACATTGGTATACTCTGAAATGACAGGGGATCACACAAGGTGACAAAAAGCAACCTCTTATAAACCCAACTTTGTTTTTGAAAACATCAAATAAATACAAACAGCTTCCGATTCAATATTTTGTGATTGCCTTCACACAATTACAGGAACGCAAAATGTTAGAAATGCTAATCCATATATTTGTCTTTTAGTTATATTTTAGTTGCCATTGTATTTGATTGTTTTTCTTTACAATTGATTCAAAACATAAACATGCATTCAATCAACTCAGCATGCACCCAGTTAGCCAACCTACATCCATTACAGAGGATCAATGCACAATTTCAAACAATTGCAGTCTAGCAGGATGTGAACACATCCACAAAGACTCAAAATATGTACATGAATGTAAACTAAAAGGAAAACAACTGAAAGACATTTAAAACTTTTTCACAGAAATCTTTATGTTTTGAAAAGTTTTTAAACAAACCAAAGACTTTGAGAACAGGCTTAAAATCAATCAATTAATCAATCAATGTTTATTTATATAGCCCAATATCACAAATGTTACATTTGTCTCAGTGGACTTCACAGTGTGTACAGAATATCAGTATGACAATACGACACCCTCTGTCCTTAGACCCTCACATCGTACAAGGAAAAACTTCCAGAGAAAACCCACAGTTTAAAGGGAACATGGGAGAAACCTCAGGGAGAGCAACAGAGGAGGGATCCCTCTCCCAGGACGGACAGACGTGCAATAGATGCCGTGTGTAAATTGAAAAGATAATACATTTGCAACATAGGTAGTCCAAATGTTTGGAAATGCATGTGTGTATAATAGGAAGATGAATCCACGAGGATATCCATCCAGGACCTATGATCCAGGACCACAGCCACGACTCAAGATCCAGGGCTCGCGATCCAGGACACAGGACCGCAGGATCATCCATGACTCCGGATCCCGGCGTATATAGAAACCAAAAAGAAAGACATTTGGGGAAGCTGGGTTAATCGGAACATGAGAGTACACAGGTATAGACAGAGAGAAGGAAGAAGTAAGGTGTCCCCCGACAAACTAAGCCTATATCAGCAAAACTAGGGGCTGGATCTAATCAGCCCTAACTATAAGCTTTATCAAAAAGGAAGGTCTTAAGCGCACTCTTAAAAACGGATAGGCTGTCTGCCGCCCGAACACAAGCTGGAAGCTGATTCCACAAATGTGGAGCTTGATAAGAAAAGGCTCTGAGCTACACTTATTATTTGTATTACTTCTACATTTTGCAATGACATTTTACTTTAGATAGCATTATAATCTGAAAAAACACATTATATAAAGTACTTCACATGTGATTAAATGGAAGGGGCAATATATGCTTATAATTCAAATGTTTGTCATAACTTCTCCTTTTGACATGAAAAAAAACTCAGTTGTTATACCCTTATGAATCCTCACATGTCGTTTCCTGTTCATACTGTTCAGTACAATGTTGTATTATTTGCTTTGTGGCTCATATTTAAATGACTTAAAGACGTGTGTTAAGTTAATTATGTTTTTAATTTCTGATTTTGGCATAGAGGATCCTATTACCTAATTTGAGACCATAACACATTTTCTGTTGAGCTAAACAGGCCATATCCTTACGTGAAATATAAAAAGGTTTATAATTCCCACCTCACCCATAACAGACGGTAAAATCATAGTACAGAGACATAAAACACAAGGTCCTATTTATTTCCTGTCTGCAGGACAAACAAACATATTTAATAAAGCCATGTAGTTATAATAGGAATAGGTTTACATTATACTTCTGCTAGGCTCTAGTCATAGCCAACATAATAATAATAATAATAATAATAATAATAATAATACATTTAATTTATATAGCACACTTTAAAAATATATAACAAATAATATTCTCAAGGTGCTTCACAAAGAGGAGAAAATACAATAAAATGAAAAGTTATCTAAGGAACATATTGAGTAAAATATTGTAATATATAAAAAAGTTAAGAGCATAAAAGGTTAGAATATATATTTTTTTTAAAAGGACAGTCAGTAAAACGCGGTTCACCAACATCATTCTCCCCATGACCTTCTGTATGCAGACGATGCACAGATTTACCTTTATTTACCTTTTTTTTATCTGACTATATTTGCACATATACTGTATAGTTTGCAGTGTTGCTTTTTATGAAGTTTAACTAAATATGAACAACCATCATCTTTTGCTAATGTCCCACTGTTGTTTGAATCATAGAGTCAGGTACAAGATACAGAAAATAAATGGTATGTAACAGTGTTCATTGCTGTGTCAAAATAATACACACAAAAAGCATTTACAGTTTGGAGAGTGCTGCAGAAAATATTGTAATCCTGGAAACCCACCGAAGGCAGTCCAGAGAACAAGATCACAGCAGCTTAGTATTATTTGTAGCCCTTTCCTTTTGATTTCATGCCTTGTCAACTACTTGTGGGGTTTCCCAATACATACCAGAATTTGTATTTTCTTTGCACCTGGCTTGTTTCCTACAGTACTTAGTGGCAAACTGCCAGTCTAAATAAGTGTTTAACATAAGCTTTAGTAAATGCATGTTGTAATCTGCACTGCTTCACATGTTCACCTCAATTCATTTGTTCCCACATTTTGAAGTTCATGTGATCTCTGTGTTTTCTATCCGTTGTGATGCTTTGACAGGTAAAGTTGGACAAATATCTCCAACCTTGAAGTGTAGGTGCCTTTGGAGAAAACAAAATGTCTGCAGCAATAACAGCAACTTCTTGGTTTATTGATTTGGAGTTGACCTTGAACAGTGATGTGCAAACCGTACACTTTTTTGTTGTTATTAAAGAGGGCCTATTATGCTTGTTTTCAGGTTCATATTTGTATTTGTGTGCCTATACTAATACATGTTTACATGCTATAATGTTCAAAATTATTTTGTTGTTATTGGTCAACTGTTTAAAGATGTCCTACCCTGTCACGTCATGTGTTGGAGCGCTAGCCAATATAACCTCAAGTGTAAAATCCCCAAAAAGCTTCATAGGGCCTCTGTAGATGTACCTAATATTAGTTAAAGTAGTAGTAGTAGTAGTAGTAGTAGTAGTAGTAGTAGTAGTAGTAGTAGTAGTAGTAGTAGTAGTAGTAGTAGTAGTTAGTAGTAGTAGTAGTAGTAGTAGTAGTAGTAGTAGTAGTAGTTAGTAGTAGTAGTAGTAGTAGTAGTAGTAGTAGTAGTAGTAGTAGTAGTAGTAGTAGTAGTAGTAGTAGTAGTAGTAGTAGTAGTAGTAGTAGTAGTAGTATAGTAGTAGTAGTAGTAGTAGTAGTAGTAGTAGTAGTAGTAGTAGTAGTAGTAGTAGTAGTAGGTAGTAGTAGTAGTAGTAGTAGTAGTAGTAGTAGTAGTAGTAGTAGTAGTAGTGTAGTAGTAGTAGTAGTAGTAGTAGTAGTAGTAGTAGTAGTAGTAGTAGTAGTAGTAGTAGTAGTAGTAGTAGTAGTAGTAGTAGTAGTAGTAGTCGTAGTAGAGTAGTAGTAGTAGTAGAGTAGTAGTAGTAGTAGTAGTAGTAGTAGTAGTAGTAGTAGTAGTAGTAGTCAGGGGCGGACTGGTCATCGGGACGTTCGGGACGAATCCCGATGGGCTGGTACTGAAGTGGGCCGGTCGGACGATGTGGGTCGGCCGGTAACCGGCCAGGGCTCGACATTAAATGGCCCGCCTGGCCCGGAAGCACTATTTAGACCTCCCGTGCCAGCATTAACGTTGCTACTTTCCCACTTGCCCGCTCGAGCCCACTAAAAAGATTGCTTTAAAAAAAATTGTCCTGTGGTATTGGTATTTTGACTAGCAATTTAGTTAAATTGTTTCGTTTATCAACGCTACAACATAGCTTTCCGTGAGTCGGTAGTCGTTGTTGGGTGAAAAGCAAACAGCTGTTTGCTGCGTAGCGCACATAGGTTGCTCAGCGCGAGCAGGCTCCCGTGAGCGGGAGCGCGCTCCTTCACTACAGAATATCGCGCCACCTAACCATTCGCCAAATGTTTTTAATACCAGCGGTAACCGGCCAAGCGCCGGGCAAAAAACAATCTTCAAATAAAAGAAAGTCACCGGAGGAGTTCAAGGAGAGTGACAGGGAGCATGAGAAGAAGAGGGAGAGAACGTTTCAGCCAGCTTGATCGATGGAGTTGGCTGCAGTGACGCCTCCTAAAACCCTTTTATAATCTATCGATTAGATTTATGATTCGAAAATTATAAAAGTAGGGTAGACATGTGGAGATTATCCGGCTGAACAAAACGTGCATTTATCAAACAGGTTTGTTTTCCACAGACCTTATTTCCAGCTATTTTCCAAAACCCTTGTCGAGGGAACCAGCAGCTTACTTCCTGGTTTTAGGATGCGTCACTGGCAGCAGCACCTCTCAATATGATGCCAATATATATATATAAACAAGGTCTTCTGTCGGCTCAATGCCGACCTATGCTGACAAGTAAGTGAAGAGTAGACAATATAAAGGTATTGGCGAAATGTCCCAGCAGTTTAGGATAATGAAGGTTCTAATCAAATCAATTACATAGCCATTACATGTCTAACTCCTAATGACAGGAAGGCAGAAAGTGCATTATACAAATAATAATACTCATAATAATAGCAGACATTTTTTAACAATGACCACAATATCATTATTTTAATAAACCAAATATGAACAATTGAGGAAAATGAGGAAGAACTGATGATTAAAATGTTGTAGTACAAGTAGTAATGTATAGTGCATAAATTACTATTGCAACAAATGTGTTAATTTTCTTCATTATTAGTCGATTTTTTTTTGGACGAATGGAGGTAGACATTATTTACCCTTAATGTCTTCCGCTAGTAAATTGTCTACCCCCTCGTCGACAATTTACTAGCGGTATTTACCGCGGTACCGAAGTGGGCCGGTCGAGAGTCCCGGGCTGATTTGTAGTCTCAGTCCGCCCCTGGTAGTAGTAGTAGTAGTAGTAGTAGTAGTAGTAGTAGTAGTAGTAGTAGTAGTAGTAGTAGTAGTAGTAGTAGTAGTAGTAGTAGTAGTAGTAGTAGTAGTAGTAGTAGTAGTAGTAGTAGTAGTAGTAGTAGTAGTAGTAGTAGCAGTATTAAAAAGCAATCATTTAAATAATCTTCAAACTATAAGCTGGCACACATATGGCTGTCTTGAATCAGATGTGTTATGGTTATAGGTCGATGGCAGCACACGCATGCATAGCATACAAATCGACAAAACAGTCCAATTCAACTCATGCATGGAGAATAGCAAATGACATCCTCCAATGTTTCTTACAGTGTTCATTTCCTTGGCACAGCCTGCCTCTATCTGTCCCCCTTGATTCTCCTCAGAGAAACAGATATGGTATGTATCAACAGCTTGGTTATCCATTACATCCAATGTCAGAGTTGTGTTTAAAAGTTAAAAGCATGATAAAGTTAAACATATTGTCTCTGCCAAGACAAAGGAAATGTGGTAACAATTGTGATGTTATGTAATACTTAGAGAAGGCCTATATCCAGACCAATATGCATTAAATGTGACGTGAAATAAAATTAAATGTGGCAACGTTTTGGATCTGTTACCCCAAAGTGCATTATTTTACAAACATTTAAAGGTGGGGTATGTCATTTTGGAGAAACCAGCTCGAGTGCGCTAGAATTTGAAAATACACAACCGGAATAAATCTGCCCCTTCCTTCAGACTTCCTCACAGAGCCCCTCCTCCAACACACACGAACGCGCACATGACCAATGAGGGCACGAGATAAGTTTGTGCACAGATGGAAGGCTGACAGGCAGGTAGGCCATCCAGTTATTTTAGCCAGGCCGGCTCAGATGATTGGTCGTGCTTATTACAGTACTACGGCTTCCACAGATGAAATATTTGTATGTATTTATTGTCAAAGCATTTAATATATTCATTTCTATCGGGATGTTAAGAGCATTCCATGGAATATAACAAAAAGTGTTTCTGAAATAAATTACATACCCCATCTTTAATGTCCTATTCGTACCAAAACATCCATTACATTTTTTTTTTAAATAATGCCGTCTCTCTTCACCGTCAGACCTTCAAGGTAAGAAATACCAAATAATATCACAGCTTATCATTACTCATAAAACCTTCCTGCTATCTGAATTCTGACTTTCACGAGTTGTTCCATATGTATTAAGAATGTTGTTTTCGCTATCTTGTTCTTTCAAAACTTTATTCTACTCCAATTTTTTTTTTTCAAATGAAATCACCCTAAACAAGGAATTTCCATCTGTTTGATGTGGGTGCCTCTCCCTGTCTCCCTCCCACTTTTTGCATCTCCTTTCCATATTAACAGAGACTCCCTTCTTCAGTCTGTGCAGCGAAGATATTCCTGAGGGAAAGCATGGCGCTTCAACACCTTGCGCTTTCTAAGTTAAAAATAGTGCTCTCCAGCAAACGAAAAGGTTATCTAATTAAAAGTAATTGCCTGAGAAGAGACATTGATGCACTGTTCCACAAGAAGATACATAAATATATAAATAATGACAGCGAGTAGCCCACCGTGTCTGTTGTTGCATTATTCACCGTGATGTCCCCTCAATCTACATCCCCCCTGGTCTTTCTCCGTCTCTCTTTTCTCATATTTTAGCATAAAAATCAACACATCAAAGATTTTTTCTTAATTTTGAGAAAGGCAAGATATAAACAGGACACTGAAAAACAGTAAGAAGACTGTCAGACTTCTAGAAATTGTTCTCCTGAAGAAAATAGAATATTAAAAAAAACATAAAAAAGAAAGCTGACAGTAACACAACAGAATCAGAATGAAATATTTGGTCCAGACGCAACACTTTTATTTCCTTTTAAGTCGTGGTCATTTGGAGAAAAATGTATTCATGACAATAGTTTATCATCTGCAACGCAACATTGCCAAAATCAGGCATATCTTGCCTCAAAACGATGCAGAGAAACTAGTCCATGCATTTGTTACTTCAAGGCTGGATTATTGTAACTCCTTATTATCAGGGTGTACCAAGAAGTCAGTCAAGTCGCTTCAGCTGATTCAAAATGCTGCAGCTCGTGTACTAACCAGAGTTAGGAAAAGGGACCACATTACTCCTGTTCTGGCTGCCTTACACTGGCTCCCTATAGAACACAGGATAGAATTAAAAATTCTTCTTTTCGCCTACAAAGCCCTTAATGGGCAGGCGCCATCTTACCTTAAAGAACTCATTATACCCTACTGTCCTACTAGGGCATTGTGTTCCAAGAATGCAGGGTTGTTGGTTGTTCCTAGAGTCTCTAAAAGTACAATGGGAGCCAGAGCCTTTTCTTATCAAGCTCCACATTTGTGGAATCAGCTTCCAGTTTGTGTTCGGGCGGCAGACACCCTATCCGTTTTTAAGAGTGCGCTTAAGACCTTCCTTTTTGATAAAGCTTATAGTGATACAATAAAATAATCTAATAAGAGTGCATTGACGTAGATACGTTGTGCCTCTTCACCTATACATTTTAGTTCTTACACTTTCACTTAAATCCTAAAAACTTAGATCTTATATTTAAAACTTTATCCAAAACCTTTCCCCTCTCTGACCTCTCGAGGTTCTATTGGAGGGTAACAGGTTGCAGAGAGGCCTAGCCCGGCCCGGTAGTGTGGAACGTAGCCACAGACCTACTCCTTACCTCTAACCAATTCAGGTTCCAGTGGGGACCTTTCTCCCTGCGTACCTCTCCACCTCTGTTTCCTACTTCTTACTTGCTACCCCCTTTCCTTCAACCTATCCTAAGGGAGTGCATGTATGTAGACACGTTAGTTTAGCTGCTATAGGCTTGGACTATTGGGGGCACCTTACTCCGTCTTTCTGGCTGTTTGTATCTGTGTACTCTCATGTTCCGATTAACCCAGTTTCCCCCAAATCTCTTTTGTGTGTCCATATCTACGCCGGGATCCTGAGTCGAGGCTAATCCTGTTGCTGTGGTCCTGAGTCCTGGATCCTCTATCCTGAGTTCTGATCTGAGTCCTGGACTTTGAGTCGTGGCTGAACCTATCTCTGCGGTCCTGCCTGACTCTCATCATACTACTTCCCTGACGGCTCCCACAAGATTGCTGACATCCTCGTGGATTCATCTTCTTCTTATAGACACATGCATTTCCAAACATTTGGTCTACCTACGCTGTAAAATGTATTATCTTTTCGATGTACACACGGCATCTATTGCACGTCTGTCCGTCCTGGGAGAGGGATCCCTCCTCTGTTGCTCTCCCTGAGGTTTCTCCCATGTTTCCCTTTAAACTGTGGGTTTTCTCTGGAAGTTTTTCCTTGTACGATGTGAGGGTCTAAGGACAGAGGGTGTCATATTGTCATACTGATATTCTGTACACACTGTGAAGTCCACTGAGACAATTGTAACATTTGTGATATTGGGCTATATAAATAAACATTGATTGATTGATCTGTTGTTCAGGTAACAGGGTGGGAGGCCGTGGCTCAGTGGATAGTGTGTTAGACTTCGAATCAGGGGATAGCAAGTTTGAGTCCCACTGCAGTCAGCATGTCATTGTGTCCCTGGGCAAGACACTTCTCCCCAAATTGCTCCTGTGGACATTGTCCACAGTATTGAATGTATGTTATATACCACACTACAGGAAAGGGAAACCCCCAAAAAGCACAATATGGCCCCTTTAAACTTAAAAACATTGTAAGTGCCTGTAACACCAAGGCCAGCACTGTGCTACTTCTCTGTACCATATACTCCTTTGTTATTGTTTTATGTAAAGATCTTTATTCAACACGTGTTCTCCAGGGGACAACTTGAAATGCTTTTATGTCTTCCACCCAGCACTGTGTTTGGTTTGTTTTATTGACACACCAGATGAAATGTGACAGATTAATCCAAACAAACAAGAAGCACACACATTCGTTCACATGAATAGCACATCTTAGACACAGTCACGCTGTTTGTCTTTTCTTTCCCTCTTTGTCGCAGACAGAGTTCATCAAAACAGTGCTTAGACAGTCAGTGTCAGTGCAGACACAATAAATCAATAGAGGTCCATAATTTTAGCCACTACGGTGCAGCTGCCAGACAAAACAGTGCGTGTGAGAAGCAGGAACGCACTGACAGAGAAGAAGCACTGAGACAGAGAGGAGAGATGTGGAGTCAGCGATGCAAAAGAAACGCCGGGTATTGAAATAGGTGTTACATGAAAGCCACAAAAACCATAAAAAAGCAAGGCACATCAAGAATGACAATACGCTACGATGAGAAGAGAACATGGCAGGCAGAAGAAGGGAATAACAATGTTGTCCTCTGTTCCTTCTCTCCTTTAAAGTCTTGTTGCAAAAAGTGGAACGGATATGTTGACTCCTATACCATCCATATTTGTTTTCACTTCCACTATAAGTCTTACTTTTGCCCTTATTCCTTCCATTATCTTCCGTCTTTACACACCATTTCAACCCTGTGATCCCGCCTTTCCTCTACCTGCCATACTCCTTTTCCACTATCTATCTTATCTCTTTTTCCATCCTCTTTTGTCTGTTTACCTCTCTGTTCTTCCTTTCACTCCTACTCTCTAACCCTGTTTTCAACTCACTTACTCTGCCTTCTGCTTTGTTTCCATCTTCCTCCTTCCTCTGTCAATCATCTCTCTATCTGTCTCCAAGTTGCATCTCTCCCTCCAGCCTGCTGCATTATTCAGATGTGCAATATTTCCTTTCTCCAAGCTGCTGATTTCTATAGGAGGCCACAGGAAAGTGAACGGACAGTCCAAGTCTCCCATTTATCCTGATTTGCTGTCAAACACCTGAGTGAAGCGTATTCAGGATGATGGAGAGGGGTCGATGGGATTGGGAAGGCCAGATGAAAGGCAAGCGATGCAAGGGGTCATGGAGTTAGAGGACATCTGGTCTTTATCACTCTCCACCACATGCCTGTCTTTTAGCTTGTGTGCCTTTCAAACAGAACACTCACGTTGGGGATTGTGAGTGTATGTACATGAAGGGAATAGAGCCAATTAAAAGGACATAATCATATTTATTTTATTTAGGGCCTATGTTTTGTTTCATTCTCTCGTCAAGTAGCTTTATTAAAAATCCTCATTCTTGAGAAATTACTCTCTTTTTAGTCTGAATGTGTTTGAGTGAGGCTGTGTGTGATTGGTCGTACTGAAACTTTTACAATTGTATGCAATAACCCTGTTTCAGTATGTGAAACTGAACCTAGAGTCCGAGTTCAATTACCTGCGTGTGCTATAGCGAACGTTAGCTACTGTATGTAGCTAGCGAGCGTAAGCGATCTATCTAACAAGCAAACTAGCGGAGATACAAAGATATATCTAAAAACTGAACTAAAACACAAGCTAACTATCTAACAAAGTGGCAAGTGAACATTAGCCATCTATCAATCAAACTTGCTAGCTGACGTTATTTAGCTACTTTCTGAATAGCCTTTTACTAATGCTTCTTCACTTCATGCTGTAACAACACTTTTATGTGCAAAACACACATTTAAAAAAAAAGCTACAATACACACACACACACACACACACACACACACACACACACACACACACACACACACACACACACACACACACACACACACACACACACACACACCTTGCCACTACAGCACCATAGCCAGTGGCAGCCTCTTTGATACAGCAAACGCCAAGAGAGCTTAACTCCCAGAACCCTGGACAGCACTCACTCAAAGCTTACAGGGCTAGTGCATGTGTGTGTGTGTGTGTGTGTGTGTGTGTGTGTGTGTGTGTGTATGTGTGTGTGTGTGTGTGTGTGTGTGTGTGTGTGTGTGTGTGTATGTGTGTGTGTGTGTGTGTGTGTGTGTGTGTGTGTGTGTGTGACAGACCAAGCAATTTTCCTATAAGCTGCAGTGACAGGCATGTTCCAGAAAATAGGGTTTTATCCAACAATACATAATAGACTGCTAGCACATCGTGCTTCACTCTATAACGCTTGATAGCCTGAAGTAAGATGACATTTGAGACGCTCACGTTCAAAAGATTGCGTACCAAGACTCAGGGGCGCCACCAGGGATTTTGGGCCCCATGAAAAGATATCACATTGGTTAAACATTTTTTTCTTAATGTTCTAAAATAGTTTGTGCCCATGTCAGTCACGGGCCCTTAGAAGCGTCCTAACGTTTCACCCCCTTACGGCGCCCCTGCCAAGAGTCCTCCATTTTGTTTTTTGACTATATATCTAAAGTCAGATACATTTAAAATGCATTGATTCATTTCTCCTGTTATTATGTGATGAAATAAATTCCTTGTTCTAACTTAAGATGGGTTTATTCTTGATGCAAAGGGATCAATGGCATTGTTAGATTTTGATTCATATTTTGGCATTGTTCACTAATCGGTAGTGCCACGGCAACATAAGATGGATATATACCATATCATGTTTTTATCATGGTCCCCTGAGTCATTGTGTTAACATTTACATTTATGCTATTATTCACGCTGGAGCAATAAACCGTGACTTGCTTTTGCTTAAGTTAACTAAAAACGGAAAGTGTCACAGACAGCGAGAAGCAGTTTTCAAGTTTCAAGTTATCATTTCTAAAATGTTCGGCAAGATTATTTAATTTTTAATTTACGGTCAGCATGTTTTCTTCAACAGCCAATTATATTGTATTGGAATTGATTAATTTGACCCTTAAATATGTTTCTTATTTATTTAATTGTAGTTGCAGATACCACTTTCCCTCTGGAGTTTGCTTTCCTAAGAATGATGAATACAAATAGTTTACCAAACATGACCACTGCCAATTTCTTCAATTTCAGCAGATTCATTAGTTATGCATGGAAAAAGGTACACAACAATAAGAAGCATACATACATGTAACACACTTTACCGAGCCCTGCTCTCATGTAAAAGCTAGCAAACGCTGTTAAATCAGAATGTGGTTGTGATTGTTTTCTTTGCCTTAATTGGATAGTACAGTGTAAGTCTTAATAATAAATCTGTTATTCTACAACTGTAAGGTTTGCTGCAGTGTTAAACTGAACTGTATTTGATAAGATAAGATAAGATGTACTTTATTAATCCCCCGTGGGGAAATTATTTCTCTGCATTCGACCCATCCTAGTCTTAGGAGCAGTATGCTGCCATTTTGAACGGCACCCGGGGAGCAGTGTGGGGAACGGTGCCTTGCTCAGGGACACCTCGGTAGCACTTGGTCTTGCCAGGACTTGAACTGGTGACCTTCCAGTTGCCAAGCCGAGTCCCTATCGACTTCGCCACCACCGCCCTTATTATTACCACAACACCAGGTGTCATAAATCAACGTGGTTGGAATACATGAGTTTGTTGTTTTCACTATCAAACATTTCCACCAGCAAGTGTAACTGATGTACTTATATGATTCTGTTTTCTTCAAGGTTGTGTCTTCCTGGTCGAATGTACTTATTGTAAGTCGCTTTGGATAAAAGCGTCAGCTAAATGCAATGTAATGTAATGTAATGTAATTAAACGTTTAAAAGCTGAAAATTAAAGTTTTAAATGAATGGTTTGAACTAAAAGTATTTCCATATATATCCCCACAAACATGTATGTATTTACATGTTTTATTCATGCATAATGTGAACCGACATTTGCTTTAGTTGTTTACCTCTACTTCCGCAATGCAATTACCCTCACACATTACCTCCTATCTCATATTAAGCACAGTCGCATGCAAAGCCACATTTCACTCAGGATTGCTTGAGTCACATATTAAATGCACATGATCAGTTTGCCAATGAGCGCACACACACTATCTTGTCTTATTTAGATTATAAGTGCAGTCACTTTAGCTTTTTGTCACATCAACACTAATACACACCCTTACACCACCCACTTTTTTTTGTTATGCTAGATCTTATTAATGCTCCATATAGCAGCACGCCATTCACTCAGCCTGAAACATATGAACTGAGTTCACTGGAGTCCCACGCTTCATTGGCACCAACAAATATCAAGAAGGTTGGGCAGATGGTAAAAACATGATGAGTAATTTTAACACCAGACATGTAAACAAAGGAAATTAGGCTCTGATGTTGTAAATAGAGAGATATGCCAAAGTGTGAGTCAAGGACACAACTAATCCTCATTATACTTCCATTTAATACTTTGCCATGTTTTCTTTTACACACAAGGACATAGAAACAGATTGGTGCGGTGATGACGTATTTTGATGGCCATAAAAGTAGCGTCTCTGGTTTGTACGCATACATTTATAAACAGACTTTTTTTCCTCCAGTTTCTGAGCAAATATGAGGAACTGTGAGTCCTATGTGACGCTGCCCTCAGCCAACGACTGATGTTTTGTTTTCTAATCCAATACGGTACGTCCACACAGCGGCTTTGGTAAAAGCTTGCCGGCGGGCGTGTCTGAAGCTCGACCAACAACCAATCACATGAATCTCCCGCCCCTGACACACAAGCAGCGGTTTGATTGGCTAGAGCTTGTACTGGCATACGATTTGATTGGCTGACGCTTCCGTCGAAAGCTTCAGAAGATTCAAAAGTTGAACATTGCTCAACTTTTGAATCCTGAGATGCCTGGAAATCTCCGTTTTGCTTCCCACAATGCAGTTTGGCGAAAAGTGAGGCAAAGTGACGTCACCCCACTCAAAGTGAATGGTCAGAAGCGTTGGAAGATTTTTTTAACGCTGCTGTGTGGACGTACCGTACTACGATTTACATAACGTACTTCAGTGACGACAGGCGGAGTCTCTCACTGCTGATTGGCTTTCACGAGTCAGTGTCACGCAAACTTCAGGTGAAAAAATTGAAATCTCTCAATTAAGTGATTGACATACAATCTGCGTCAGAATAATCCCCAAATAGTGACTGTTTTATGATTTTTAAGCGTAAATGTAATCGCCAGGAGTCAAAAGCTAACGCTAGGGTATAAACAAACTACTGCACTTCACCACCGCTAAGCTAAACGCGGCTACATGTAATGACTTTAAGCAGTCTCATTTTCAGTCTGTTATGTCATAGAACAAAATGTAAAAGTCTCTTAAACTTGTGTTACCAACCTTATTTCAGGCATCCTACCAAAAACACTTTTACAAATGGTTGACTTGAGACAAGGGAAATGGAAGCGCTTCAATGCAAACTCTAAATCATCATTTGTTGTCACATTGTATTTCTTTACCAGTTACAGCCTGTCCAAAGCATGACTTAGCCGCTTCTTTAATCAATGAATTGCCTAATTGTATCTATACTTTCATTATGTAGTTTCAGAAACATCTTAAACATATCATTACAAACACACACAAATCTTTTGTATGGTTAAAGTAAAAAGGTTTTGAACAGATTATCACAGGGACCTTTGAAAACAAAATGAATATTATGTTATGAAGAGCATGAGGAAGCGTTAAAACAGAGCAAGAATAAAATGAACCGTGTAATTTTCTCCTTAAGGTAATTGTGGAAGAATTATAGGCTAAAGCTTTATTGTTTAGACAAGAGCTCGGAAGAAGGCTCATACAGTTATTACCCAAATTACTTTTCTTTATTTGTGTAATATGGAGCGGTATATCATCATGTCCCCATATGGGCATGATTATATATCTTATCTCAGTACATCTTTTTTAATCTAGCAGTCTTTTAATTTGATATTGTTCGCTTCTCCTTTTTTATTATGTTCCCCTGAAGTGCTCTCTCTCTCTCTTTGTTTCTTCTTTCGCCTTTTTCTCTCTCCCTCGCTGTCTCCATCATTATGCTAACACATTTAAAGGCCGGCTCCCGCTGTGCAGAGTAATCCTTCAGTGAAGCTCGCTCCCTTAATGCGTCTACGAGCCTGCGATTCCTCCAAAACAGATCCATCTCTTGGATGACGCCGGCCCCAAGGTCAACTCAGGGTCGCACACAGGCCGTGCACACACTTACACTTACATGCATACAGAACTATCTGCACTAACGTTTTACAATGTGGGCCCTATTATGCTCCTTTTCAGGTATTAGTATTTAGTGTCTCTACTGTCACATGTCTCCATGCTTTAATGTTCAAAAAGCTCTTCATTTTTCTCATACTGCCTGTGCTGCAGCCCCTCTTTTCACCCTCTGTCTGAAACCAGAGCCCAGTCTGCTCTGATTGGTTAGCTGGCCAACTCTGTTGTTATTGGTCAACCACTTAGAGATGTCCCGCCCCTTAGCCTATTATGTACAATGTGTTGGAGTGCTAGCCAATAGGAGCACGAGTGTTATGATGTTGCTATTTTCCGGAAGTAAACAAAGGAGTCCAATGGAGGCGTTTCAGACAGGTGGGGGGGGGGGGAGCATTTACTTAACTTTGGAATGTTACCCTTCACAGACCATTTACATGCACACAAACCTATATAACACAGGAAAGGGAAAACCCCAAAAGCATACAAGGGTCTCTTTAAAAGTGTTACCTCAAGATTTTTGGCACTTATTGTCCTAAAAGATAGTTTACTTCTCATCTATTTTTAATACAAACACTAATATATTGTTTCTTTGTAAACTTAATAAACAATGACACACAAAGCCTGAAACATAGCCATGTGCAATTTGCATTACAAGCCATGCATGAAATCGCATACACATCCATAAGCAGACAGCCGTCCACACAAACAAACATACAAGGATGTCCTTTGTTGCAAAGTCAAATTCTCACTGTGTAGTGGTTTAATTGTATTACTTTCTCCCTTGCCTTACTTGATCTGATTTTTGGTGATTTTACAAATTATAATTAGCTGCTGGTTTTATCATTATAATAATATTAACAGCTTCCCAATAAACAGTAGCATATTGAATAGTCAAGGTCGGCTTTTTGAGGTCAGGAAGTAAAACAAAAGGCCCCGTCTTATTTGCTGAAAGTGTGACCTCGTGATTAAAAGTTTGTGCTCTAAATCCACAACAAGCCCTCGTTCCACTTTGTTTTCCATTGACGTCAGGGCGGCATTTAGGAAGGATTTGGTCATCATCCCCATCTTAGTTACTGCGGCTAATATTTTCATCATGGTCTGAGACGGGGGATTTATGTGATGAGGATGTTATTAGACTGTCTGTAGGAGGGTACGGAGGTATTGGACAACGGATCATGAAGGGGTTCAAATCCTAAGAATAGCACTGAAGGCAAAGCTGTGTTACGTAATGTATACACAGACGATAAGGAGAAAGTGGGGATGATTGTCCTCTTGTCTCTGCTGCTCTGCGGTTGGTAGTAGCAGCAGAGAGTCACACAGCACATCCATGACTCATGGCAAGTCACCATCTGCTTCCAGCCAGGGACGAGCTTCACAGGGAGGGCATGATGCAGAAGGTTCCAGTTCATCTTTCCTCCATGTGCCACCCTCCCCTGTGTGGAGGCCCCTGCCAAGTGGTGAGAGCCCCTTGAATAATGACATGGATGAGAAAACCTTGATGGCTTAAACCCCTCGACATGACCACATGGAACCCTGTGTCTTTGCAGTGAGGACATTACCAGCTTAATCATGTTTATTTTCATAGACATGCTGTTAGACTAATAGGTTACTCATACCCTATCTTACTTTCCCTACCTCTCTTGAATCTCTCTTAGTTTGTCTTTCTCCATTTTAATATTTAAATTAGCACAGGCTGGTCTTTCACTAATGGGCTTTTACATTGACTGTGTTTATGAATCCGTTGGGGTTTAGGTGAGCAACAACTGTAGTTTAATGGTATTAAAAATATATTTTCAAACCAGATCAGTTGTAGTTGCAGTGATACGAAGCATGTTTGCATTTAAGTGGCAATAGATACAATTAAAACTAAGTTACAACTAACTATAAAGCAAGGTATCTCTGTATCAGTGTCTGTATGTATAAAACGGAAAGCATTTGCATTTATACTGCTCCCTTCTAGTCTTTGGACCAATCAAAGTGCTTTTAAACTACATGCCAACATTTACCCATTCACACACATTCACACCCTGATTGCAGAGCTGCCGTACGAGATGCCAAACTGCTCATCATCTAATCTAAAGCTCATTTACACACACTCACACACTGATTGCTGTGCCTTGTGGAGCATTTTGAGGTTAAGTATCTTGTCCAAAGACATTTGGCTTCTTCCCTTTATTCACAAAGTTAGTCTTATTGCTATTTAGTACTGGGCATGTGATGGTTAATACGTTATCAGCTATTACTCAGCTTAGTGTAGAATTGATGTTTTATTCAATGTGCTTTATCCATTCAAAGTACAGTAGCACATGGTATCACAAAGTTAGCTTTCTCCATACAAAGTTAGGTTATCAACCTAAAAGAAAACACATGATACACAAATTACTTAAAGCATACACAACAAAAGTCTGTAAACACATATTTAAACCAAAACACTCACCGGCTGCCCGTGTGCCCTGTGGCTGATCAAAGCATTGAGTGACATACATTTCTCTGGCCTTTTTTAAGATATCTGGCAGTCCCTCATCAAATGAGTCCCAAGGGAAACAAAATACTGGAAACAAGGGTCCCTCCCAACTGAGACCTAGGCCCAATCCCAAACCACTCCCTCGACCCTACCCCTCCGTGACGGAGTGAACTCCGTCTGTAGCCACACTCGCAGCTCAACGAGGCTCCCCCCTGTCAGATGGAGGGAGTAAATACAGCAGCAGGCTTTGGGACGGCCTCCCCTCTCTCCGGCAGAAACAGGAAATGCCGTAACTGTATGTAACAACGGTTTCAAATCAGCATCTCTTAGACAAAAAATGTAAATTAATAACTCAAATAAAACTCCAAACATCTTTCATTGTGTTACTCTTTTAGTTTTAAACCTGATGTTTATAAGCTTCTTAGTTTTTGCAACAGTCTGTAAATATGCACAACTTTATAATAAAATGCACACATTTACCTTTTTCTAGACTAAACACAGGTATGATCCTAAGTTAAAAACATATGAGGTTATCATGAGGTTGTTAACATCGCAGTTTATCAGTGGATGTTTGCTGGAACTACTTGTACACAGCGTGTTTCCTGACGGACACACACAGCGTTGAGACCGGTCAGGTAGAGACCGGTCTCAAGTCAGCACCGCTGCAGACTCGCTGTTTGAGGGCTTGATAGCCCACTCCCCCTCCACACCGCTCCACACTCGTTGGTTTGGAACAGCCCTCAATATGGCGGACCCTCCGCGTGAACGCGCAAACGGAGGGGTAGGGTGTAGGGGTAGGGTGTAGGGGGCGGTTTGGGAATGGGCCCTATTTTACATGACAACCTGCACAACTAAACAAGTAGCTTAATGCTTATCCTGTTAACCATGGGAACCCCAGGCGCCCGCAACATCTTGCAAGAAACAGCGTCTCAGGGCTTCTTAACATTTAACAAAGTATGAATGTGTCACTTAACGGGAAGAAACTCAGCTACCTGACGATAGGAACCATTTTTACCGAAACAAATCACAAGTCTAACACCGAGCCTCTGAATTAGCACTAAACAAAAGAAAGATGACGCACTTAGCACATAACTCACGTTAGCGATATTTTATACTTCATCGGATCTGCACAAAGAAAACCTCGCAGCAGCGAAAGCCAGCAAAGACAACACCCTACTCCACTTTACGGAGCCAAGGCAAATAACTCTTACCTTTGCTGTTTTCTGATCAAAAGTTGTGTTCAATGGCAATAAACGCTGCTGAAGGTTAACCCAATGATGTCTCTGTGACACTTTGAAATGATTACTGATAATCCATCATCGTATTTATGATCAATAAGCCTAGCAATTCACTAGCAGCCCCCCCCCCCCCCCCCCCCCTTGACAATTCACGTGGGCTGGTCAGGGTTCAATCTGAATTAACTTTAAAATTCAAATAAATGATTCCGGGCTTAACTGGTTATTGATTGAAATAAATAAATAGAAAATAAGTAAGCAATGCTTGAATGGTTACCTGTCTTAATTTGAATGTTATAGTGGGTGATGGAGGATTTACAGGGACCCTATTAGGCTCATTATCAGGTTCATATTTCTATTGTGTGTCTCTACTGTGACATGTCTCCATGCTTTAATGTTCAAAAAGCTCTTTATTTTTCTCATACTGCCTGTGCTGCAGCACCTCTTTGCACCCTCTGTCTGAAACCAGAGCCCAGTCTGCTCTGATAGGTTAGCTGGCCAGCTCTGTTCTGATTCGTCAACCTCTTAGAGATGTCCCGCCTCAGGCAGGGGTGGAGTGTGTTTGACAGGAACTTTTGGCGACGACTATCATGCACCACAGGAAGCAGTGAAACGCCCAAAAAGCACAACAGGGCCTCTTTAAAACTGTTGGGTGGTCTCCTCTAGAAAACTACTGATTATACGTTTCATTTTATTATGCAAATGCAGTAGAAAGAATCATATTTCCCTTTAAAAATGAACTGGAGTATAAGTAAAAAAGAGTATAAAACACATACAGTAAGCCTCAAATAAGAACAATACTTTTGTACCAAATGCAATATCCAGTCCCTCGCTTCTAGAAATGTCGGTGCACAGCTACACTGTGATGAGGAAGCTATCTGCAAACGTATCATTAATCAGAACAACAGGGTGAGGGCGTGTAGCAGCCGATTGACCTCGGGTGTGAACTCAAACAGTCTCTCTCAGTAAGTTTGCCTCTTCCTCTCAGAATCTCTGCCAGATAGTCTCTCCTTTTTCTTAATCTTCTTTCTATTGAACCCACAAACCATAAATCTTTTCCTTCGACTATTATTGTGTATTTCTGGCTTTCTTTGTGCACTTCTTCGTTCAGTTGGAAGCAACACTATTTATAATGTTGAAGCTATGTCTTTTTCTTCTTCCTCTCTGTTTCACCCTTTTCTTTTCTGTATTAGTCCAACATTTCTTTCTCCTTTTCCTCCCATTTCTCTCGCCTCCTCTCATCCAGCACATCCCGGTAACGTTTGGCACATCCCAGTAACGTTTGGCATGTGTCTCTCACTTCATCATTTGTATTTCTCCAGCCGATATTGTCTCTCTCTTTCCTCTCTGCGAGCTCTGCCTCGACTCTCTCCCTGATGAGGCCAGCCCCTCCATGGTGATGAGACCGACAGAGGGTGATTAAAGTGGAGTCTCATCTGGTGGGAAAACTGACCTCAATCAGAACTATTCTACCAAGAAGACTCTATCCCCTCCTCTCTGTTTCCCTCCATCCATCCCACCTACTCAGCCTATTCCTGACTCGCATCCACTATCCTTTATTCTCCCTGACCCGCTCCCTCACCATGTCAGTGCTCCCCATCTCTCATCTCCCCTCTTGTACTTTCTCTCATTTCTCATCTTCCTCCAACCACTCTCCGTGATCACTTTCAATTTGTCATCATCGGCCGTATTGTTCTGTGATGGTAATCTGTCCTTCCAGGGAACTTTCAAATTTGATCATCAGCTTGCAAGAAAGCTCACGAAAAGTCTACTTTTTAGACTTCATGTATATCAATCTATCCATCTTTCCATCTATCCCTCCTTCAATCCATCCATGTTTTAAATACATATTTGTAATTGCTTGTGTTGCAGTAGTTATTCAATCGAATATAGAAACACATAATAATGAGGTTGATGTTGTGATGATGTGAAGGTGATGCTTTGTTGAGAAGAAGAATAAGCTTTAATAATCCCCAAGGGAAAAATCAGTTTTTCACACTTAGTAGATAAATACACAGTAAAAATACACACATGTTAAGAAAACTTAAACAAATGTTGACATTACATGTTACATTACATGTCACTTGTTAGACGCTTTTATCCAAAGCGACTTCCATACTCAATACTGTGGACAATCCCCACAGGAGCAACTTGGGGTGAAGTGTCTCAGGGACACAACGACATGCTGACTGCAGTGGGGTTTGAACCTGTGACCCCCTGATCCCAACACCAGCACACTAGTCCACTGAGCCACAGCCTCCCGACCACGTTGTTACTTTGCAATGACCCCATGTAGAGGGAGTAGCACTTGTCTCACCTGAGCTGTTTGAAGACCAGACCCAGGTGAATCTGCCCTGAATCAGTGCTCTGATAACAAGGAAGAGAAATGTTGTGATTTCTGGAACACACAGTACACATATTACTCTCTCATTTATACCTTCAAAAATATAACACATAATATTCCATCTAAAGTTCCTCATCCATGAATGGAAAAACATGTCAGAATTGAAACGTGCAATTTAAAAAAAATTCTACTCATGAATACTAGAAACTCCTTCAAAGTTTGAAATGTTCCAAATGTTCATTCTAGGTGTAATTCAACTTTAAAATCCCATTCATATTTTGTTTTACAAATGTGCAGCCTGCTTTGTAGCTTTCTGTCAGATTTGTACATGTCAGACAGAATATTCAGAGTTAGTGTGGATGAAATACGGCTAGAATGGATCAGAGCTTTTTAAAATCATCAGAAAATAAACTCTTAAACCTGGTTCCATTTCTACAATTTCCCCTTTTTATTTATTTGAGGTCAAATCATCAGAAAATGTGTGCCAAACTCATGGAAGCAAAGTTGGACATTTTGCCTCAAAGGGACTCCATCCAACTGTCCCATAGAGCCCTATATTAACTATGACCAAGCTTTTCTGGAAGACATCTTGGGACGACCATTTTCTTTCCTGGTCACATGCTAACCTTTTTGACATCAGTGGGTCTTACATCCTCACGACTAATAAAGTAAGCTAAATAGTTACAGTTACTGACCAGGAAGCAGGGGTATGGGATGTGCAACTCAATTCAGTCTCTATGAGCCTTATTGTCTGAATGAGGTCATATAGCAGTTTCATTGGCTTTAATAATAATATAAATCCTTATATTTATTATAGCGCTTTATCAAAGACTCTCAAAGTGCTTTTTACAAATACACATTACACATACAGATCATACATGTAATGGTCTACTGTGGACAATACCCACAGGAGCAAATTCGGGTGAAGTGTCTTGCCCAAGGACACAAAGAAGGACTGCCTGACGCAGTGGGGCTGGAGCGGGTTTCAAACTGGAGTTCCCCAACACCCCCTTGATCTGCTGATCAAGCGCACAGACCACTGCACCACCCGTCCCCCAAAGCATTTAAGCATTGGACAATAACACTATACACTTTTGTTTTCTTGACCAAGGACACGTTGGCCTATTACCATTGAGCCCCCTCCTAAAATAACTACTAAAAACTTGTTTGAGAACTTTGAAGGCCATTGTCTCAAACTTGTGTCTTGATGGACAGTCATCAAGTGCTTCAACATATTTTGCTGAATATTTGGAGATGTGATCGATTTTGATGAGCAGAGCACATATGCTCTAATATTTGCTCTACTTGTTTCTCTACCGATGTTCACACTTACATAATCCGTCTGTAATTGCATTTGAAAAGGAACTATTGACTGGTTTGTGTGTAAATCACATGTGGTTACCTTCAATGAAGTAGATCCCAGTTTCCTTTATAAATGTCAACCGGTTGTGTCGGCACAATTCATCCACAAACCAAATAAAACCCATTTTAGCTCCGCGATGACTACAATGCATCACGACTGTCAGCCTTTATTTTCTAGACCTGTGCTGAAAATGTATCTCTCACAAATTTGCCCAAGCCCACACAAGTGTGTGAAGTGTGTGAATGAATCATGCGTGTGTCACTTTCTTAGGATGATTGTAATCTACAGTGAAGCTAGAGGTGGATGTTTCTGTCTCCTGTTTCTATTGTAGGGCCGTGACTAATAACGGAAAGGGGAGACAATGAAATGAATGGAGACATACCCAAAATAAACAGAGATTCCACTGCCCTTTGTGTGTTCATGACGAGCAGGGATTATTCATTTGTTTCTCGGTCTCCTTTCTTTCTTGTCCCCGTTTTATCAGCTGACAGCTACAAGGAGCAGCTGTCACATGTTTTCTACTCAGAGGAGGCTCGCTTAGGCACACATATTATAGTTCGAGAGTAAGTTTGACTCTCATATGTAATTAAGATGGTGTTTTGGTACAGTCTAACCACTGAAGGGCAGAATGTGTTTAGTATAACTGCACATACTCCCAATGACACAACTGAGCGAGCGTGATTCAAATCTGCTGGTGATGCCGCGCTCAGAGTGACATTATGCATACTATCTGTAGTATTGAATTACTCGGCCACCAGAGGCATTCGACTGGCTCTGCTGAACCGGAAGTGATGCAATCACACTGGCCCCATTTCCAGTGATATTTAAACCCTTTTCTGCGTGGATGGTCGGGCCAATTGGTAAATCGCTCTTCCTCCATGCGTGCCCGGTTTTGATTTGATTTGTAAGGAATGTTTGTGTGAGTGTGTAAGTGCGTGGGTGTGCCGTTGTGCCCTTTAGATGGGATTTGAGAAGATGTGTGCGTGTGGCCATCCTTTGGTTCTAAATCCACAATATGCCGTCTGCCAGAAATATATGTCTTTTTTTCCCACCTCAGTGCTGTATCAAGAAAAAAACATACATTTTGATTTACACTCTTCAAAAGTAGCTTGCAGTTTCACCCTCATTTGCAGCAGGTATCCAAAAGAAAATCTGATCCATCATTTTGGGCATTTGTCTCCACTAAACCTTTCTAAACCCAACCCTAACCCTAACTGTAGATGGTGGTGATGGTGTTGTGGTTCACTACTGAATCCAGAAGACCATTCAAAATGTGTTCAAATGAATATTAAGAATATTTTACACGTCTTCAACAACTATCAATTGTAAATAAGGTTTTCAGTTTGAACGTCATCAATCCACAGTTTTAAAGGGGCCCTATTAAGATTTTTGGGGTTTTCCCTTTCCTGTAGTGTGTTGTAGGTTTTGTGTCTGCAAAGGCTAAAATCCCAAAGCTTAAGAGGGAGTTTCTCTCCCACACACTCCCCCCCCCCCTGCCTGAAATGCCTCCATTGGACTCCTGGATTTGCTTAGGTAAAATAATGACATCACTATCTAACACACGCGCTTCTATTGGCTAACACATTGTACATGATAGGCTAAGGGGCGTGGAGGAGGAGTTGTCAATGGTTGATGGACAGTCAAAATGGTGAATCAGGTAGGGAGGTGACTTGCGATTTTAAAGACTGAAACTAACCCTTATTTTACACGAGTTGTTGGTAGGTAGTTTCGAAGCAAAAATCAAAAGTTGGTATTTTGTTCAACAACGTCGAAAAGAAGAAGAAACAAGATTACTACTAATTTAGAACCGGTTTGTAAAGCTGTGTGTTTTGTTCAGGATTCTTGTTATGATTCTGTTCCTGACTGAGGCATTGAGGGAGTGATGACAGGCATGATCATCATGATGGTGATTGTCTCAATTATGATTTCCATGCCACCTGAAGGGGTAGCGGGGGGGGGGGGGGGTGCCGACAGATGTGTTTTAATGGCATTTATTAATTATAGTCATTCACTCTAAAATGAAGCTGCTCTCTGCAGATTTGTTGGGGATTTTTTTTCTGCCTTTTGATGATCTAAATGAAAACCATTTGTCATCTGTGGCACTGTCACACCTTCATATCTGCCTCGAAAAGCCCCTTAGAAGCTTCACTGTCATTTCTTTAGTCGCAGGCCTTGATGCTCTAAGTTTTGCAGTCAATCATACTAACAATGTTCTCTAGGGTGGTTAATGTCAATCATTTATGTGTAATAATATCATAACCCGCTAGCAGACTGATCAGGTGAGTCATCATTAATCTCAATGTGCTATAACTTGCCTCAAATAAAGTGGAAAAAGTGGAAAACATAAAAAGATGAAAGTGTTGCAAATTTGTCATAAATCTGACATTAATGCGCAAGACCTGTATCTGCAAACCAGAGCTTTCAACAACAGCAAAGTGTCTTTTTTGCCGGATATTTATGTATAATATTGGAGAAGGAAGAAGCACAAAAAACACATTCCGCTTACTTCAAGGACACGCTGACGAATGCGGATAAAATGAAAGAATGAAATGACAATTCAAGGAAATTAGATGATAATAGAAAGACGTGGCAAAACAGCCACAGGGGGGCAAATAAGTTAAATATTTTAAAGAAGATTTCTTAGAAAATATATACTTTTTCTTTTTTGTCAATGGCTCCTTTTTCACCCCACAGCCGTCGGCAGAGGGAGGATTACTCTTGGAATTCCCTCTCCTGGGGTTTCCCCCTATTCCCTTTTTCTTTATCATCTTAAGATTTGAAGAAGATTTTCAGTTTGTTCTTGATCTAGGTCAGGAACCACCTTTTAAGCATCGCAGAAACCCTACTTAGCATAGTAGGTTCCCAGGAGGCTGGTGCATTTGACTGCAGTGTGCATGGCTGCCCTAAATGAGCGGCAGATTAAAGAAGGTGAAAGGAACATCGTACAGAGGAAGCATCGTGCCAACACACTCTGGAAGATGGCAGAGGTGAGATTATGACACACACAATGCACTCTTTCTTGGTGCATTTGTTATTGAGAGGATGTGTGTGTGTGTGTGTGTGTGTGTGTGTGTGTGTGTGTGTGTGTGTGTGTGTGTGTGTGTGTGTGTGCGTGTGTTAAATGGTTAAATAAGAAAGCAGATGGAAGGAAAAGGAAACAAGAGGACAGGAGAGGAAAAATACAGAAAACGCGTGAGCATGAATGAATGAATATGTCTGAATAAAAAGAAAGACATATTTTTATAATTGAATAACATAGTTTATTTCTTACCTCAATATATAACAGGTGAAGTGTGCTTGATTATTCCTCACTCTATTAGTCATATTTTCAACATGCAACCTGTTTTTAAGTGAGTATTGAAATGCAAAATGTATACAAGTGGCAGTTCTCACACACACACTTGGATTGCACTAGGATAATTAAAATATGCACTAACATGCACAATCTTATTAATACGTTAATGCACTACCACACACACACACACACACACACACACACACACTCCCACACACACACACACACACACACACACACACACACACACACACACACACACACACACACACACACACACACACCATGTATACATCACTTCAGGGGACGTTACATTGACTTACATGCATTTCCTGGAGACTTACTGTATCCTAACCTTAACCATAACCAACACATGCCTAACCCTAACCCTAATCTTTACCCTAACCAAGTCTTCACCCTAAAATTAATGATTCATGGGGACCTCTATTTTGTCCCCATAAGGGAGGCGAGTCCCCACACGTGACTGTGTAAACAGATGTAGGTCCCCACAAGTATAGTAATGCTAGGCCACCCCCCCCACACACACACACACACACACCACACACACACACACACACACACACACACACACACACACACACACACACACACACACACACACACACACACACACACACACAGCCAACACATCTGACAGTCTTTGAAGTTGTAAAAGTGTTTTCTCTCTTTCTCTCATGTCGTTTTATCTTCCTGTTTCCTCATTCATCTGTGACACACTTGTGTCTGTCAGTCACCCCGCTAACAAAGACACGTTGTTACTGCAGCTCATTTAAAAGCATGTCGTCTGGTAAGATGGGTACTCTTTCAGAGAGTCGGGGAAAAAAACACATTGATCTATGGAAAATAAGATATAAATGAGACTTTCTGTGAATAGCGTGGGGCCACACTGTTTTATTGTGCGGAGAGAAGGGAACATTTTTTAATGTATTTGCTCAGAAGAACTCAGTAATCATGAAAATCAGGCTTTAAATCAATGTTAATGCCAGCTAGGCACACTCTCTTCTGCTTATGGCATATAGAGCATATGCAGCATGAATAATTCCTGTATTTTTAGATATACAAATATACCAACATCTCGTTTTTGTAGTTTTTGTTTGTCATAAGGGTATATATGGCAGTAAAAAAAAAGTATTCCCTTACAAAAACAAATCAGATTACGGTTACATTTCTAAAAACGGTTGATTACTAGCAGGATTACATTACTTGTAACTAGTTATTTTAAACGTAATAGAAGTTTAAAGTAACCCTCCCAACCCTGTACATTTAGAAATAAATTCATACATACAGAAACATTTCTTCTCTAAAATGAAAACAATCCAAGCACAAATAGATTTGAGATCCTCTTTATCTCCAACAAGAAAGTTAGATTTGACTGCTCTGTGTTGTAGTCTGTCGAGGAAGTTCACATTGATTCACGAAATCTGTTGCTAAACATGTCAGGGGGCATCATCATGTTTCTTCCTGCAGCAGGGTTAGAAGTATTATTGTTTCTATCTTACAACTATTGATAAATCCAGAAATCAGTCGTGCAGGAATGCGGATAAAACAGATAACAGATTAAGGTTTAGAGTTTCCTATTTTATAATAATAATAATAATACATTTAATTGTTATAGTGCTTTTCCTGGTGCTCAAAGGCGGTTGACTCTTATGTTTTTTTAATGACAGTGTTGTGAATTCGGTGTTAATCAAGGAAGCTCAATTAGTTCTGCTGGCACCTTTGGGTGGCTGGCAAATCATTCTTCTACTCAAACTCACATATTACCTCAAGACAGGCTGGAATGAATTAGTTTACTTTATTTATTTTTTTCGAGCGTGTAAACCAAAGAAAATACAAATGAAACAAAAGATGATACAGACATGATACAGTACTATACAAATGAATGCAATAACAAAACGAAATATTTAATTAATAATTTAATAATCTGTAGCTGCTTTTAATTGAACTATTCACATCTTAGACTGCACTGTAACTTTTATCCATGTACTTTTTCTTTTAATGTTTATTTTATTATCTTTTCTTTTTAATGACTGATTTTAAATGCCATTTTCTTAATGTCTTTCATTTTTTGTAAAGCACTTTGAATTGCCTTGTGTTGAAAAGTGCTATATAAATAAACTTGCCTTGCCTTGCCTAGTATCATTGTCTGATAACAATAAACAACAAATCATTACAAATCAAATGTTTTGGACAACAATAACCGAACTACACCAACATCCCCCTTTCAGCAGTAACTGTGCAGTCTTTTCCATGCAGTTACGATTAGAGTGAAAATCAATTTGAGGTGCCCACGGCTAAAGTGATATCATTACGTTTACTCCGGGCTGAATAATGGATGGCTGTATCATTATATGGGGAAGTAATGGGACGAGACAAAGCACAGGTAGACGGCCCGCGGCAGGTGAGCGCTATAATGAATGTTTGGCCTACTGGCGCACACATATGTACAGATTATAAAGATTCCCACACATATTGAGATATTTGTGTGACCCTGTTAGTGACCAATGTGCTGCAGGGAACCAATAACAGAATATGTCTCTTGATTTAAAGCATTTTTAATTATCAGAGGCAGAATTATTGTCTCAGTTTTTTTCAACTGGTCATTAGTTTCTGGCTGTGAGTCATTTTATCATAAACACGTGTTCCCTCATTTTGCACAGCAGTTGGTTGCCACTTTTTTGGTCGTAAAATAAGGGCCACAACTTTTATAAATAAAATGACCCACTCTGCAGGTGTCAATTAGGTTAAAATATATTTCTTCTACTAGAAAATAGATAATAATTGATATTATATAATATTTCCTCCTGTCCGAAGTTAGTCAAATATAATAAGTCTTTAAAAAAAGTGTGTGGATCATTTGAAAAAATATACAAGTTTCCGGAAAAACATGAATTTCATGAGCCATTTTAACAACATTAGGTTTGCTATGTTAGCTCGAAATTAGATGATTTAAGCTACTACATAAGAGTAACTAGCATTTAGCATTTGTAGCATGTAGCTACTAGAATTTGGAAAAACATAAATTACATAACGACCCATTTTGACTCAAATTTGTTTTTGCTGTTAGCTCGAACATTGGATAATTTAAGCTACTACCCAAGAGTGACTAGCATGTTGCATTTCTAGCATGTAGCAACTAGCATTTGAAAAAACGTAAATAGCATTATGAGCCATTTTAACTTTGAGCAGCGTTTTTATTCCCTTGAACACGACTTTTGATCACAAAACAGCAACGGTGAGACATCATTATTGTTATGGTTTAGAACACTGTCTTCTTGCTCTGTTCTGGCTGCTAGCTCAATGAGTTCGTGTCCAACAGTGATGATACTTATATCAAAATAATCTGTGGAGTATCAGCTTTCAGGTGATATGTAGTTTGTGCAGAACATATTAAGTTTTAGAGATTGTTTTTGCGAGTTAGCACCGGAAGTAGCATCAGCCTGTTTTCACTAAGGGCTAATGCTAACGCTTCTTGTGAGACTTGTGTTTTGTTTCGGTAAAAATGGCTCATATCGTCAGGTAGCTGAGTTTTTTCCCGTTATTTGAGTATAAGACATTCATAGGTTTTTAAATATTAAGAAGCCCCCAGACGCTGTCTCCTGCAGTGACGCGTTTTTCCCGGGGGGGGGGGTGGGGGGGGGGGGTGGGTTTAAGATTAACTAACATTAGGTTTTCCAATATAGTTCAAACTATCATAGATCAAGTAACTACTAAAGAGTAACTAGCAAGAGTGACATGTGCTAAAAGAAATACATTTGGACTTGACTTAAACACGTGCAGTTCAGAGTTCCCGTTAGAATATTTTTTCGCCGGTCAACATGTCCGTTAAAGTTTAAATCTTCCGGACAAAATTTGAAAAGTTCCGGTCAAAGGTCTTCTTTGTTATTTATTGAGCTTTAAAACAAATTGATATGATTCGATATTAAACAAACTAATTATAGTAGATTAACTATTCAAAAGTGTTCAGTAACTTACAATAACACGGGAATAATAAATGGAGCGCTCTCTCCCTCTCCTGACAGCCCGTCAGTATCATGCAGCTCGCGGATCAGTAATGAGTGACCCGACAGTAAAACTAAACATATCTATAACTAGTTTAGGTAGTTTGAGAGGTCATTAAAATAGCTACGTGTGATATTCTAACCTGAAGTGTGTGTTTTGTTTCGCTCACCACTGCATGTGATCATGCAGAGCTGCGTGTCGACTCGTCAGCAGCAGCTGATCTCTCTCCCGTCAGATTAGACTTTACTCGTCGCGTTTATGTCCATATCGATCAGATCTAGCTAGTTCTAGCTAATGATATGACTACCTGCTTATTAAAAGACACCTAAACAATAAGCGTCGCTATGCAACCGGGTGAGGCCGCAAAGTATAGCGCAGCATTATGCATTTGTTTACATGCCCACCGGAACCCCGAGGCATTACCAACAGACCAACGCACAATCAACCCATACAGGACATTAGACATTATAATTGACTATTCTTGTCTGTCACATAAGTGGCGCAAGTTGCGCAACTGATGCAGTATTGCGCTAAGGGGAAATTATTTTGACCGGACACTTTGACCGGAGAGATTTAGATTTGCCGGTCTTCAGCATATTTTACCGGTCATAGTCCGGTAATTACCGGCTAACGGGAACTCTGGTGCAGTTATGTATTGACTGATTAGAAACAGTAACCATCCAAAGTGATGTATTGTTAAACGTGTAATGCTTGACATTGTTCCTGCCTGTACTCAATCTGATGTAATGTTACTGAAGGTTTAAAGGTACATTGAGGCAAACTACAAAAATATACTAAAACAAATTTAAATTGGTATGCTCATCAATGAAGGCACTGCACAAAGGTAATTTCAAGTTAAAAAAACACATTTAATTTACACCATACTTTATAGCAGTGCAGCATAATGTACTTGCAATTATTTGCCCCAGACTTCTGCTTTCAGACGTAGTAGTTAATTAAGAAGTTATTACCCTATCCGATAATAATCCAATGCAGAGGCAAAAATGTAATACATTATTTTATATATATTCAATATTTATATATGTCTTTTTATATAGTCTTAAAGTTACAACTGGCCCTTTGAGTGCAACCATAATGCTGATGTGGCCGTGATGAAATTGAGTTTGACACCCCTGAGGTATATTACTTAATTAGGAAAACACAAAAACTGATCAGACGGTGGTGCTCCATGTTATCCTGAAAATCTGATCCACACGAACAGACAAGGCAGTAGCATCTAAAATCAGCTCCTGCAGACACAAGAACAAGAACATACAGTATATGTAGTTTATTTTAAGTATGCATACGGGTGTTTACAGATATGGCCGGTATTAACTAAAATATCGTACTTTATGAAATTCCAACAAACACATTACAAAGACAGAAAAAAAACCTCTTGTCACAATGAATTCATCTTGTGTTTTTAACTTGCTGACAATGGCTGGCAGCTCCAAACATCGCTGTACATTCTTAAATATATGGTTTTTTAAGATAAAGTACTGGTGTTCAACATATTCAGTTTCTTGCCTGAAAACTTTATTTCAAGTTATGACCTAATAACAGTTGATTCAAAAGCTTAAAAACAAGTTTCTTAGGCACGTAGACGTTGATAAAGCTGACGGGGCTATGCAAAGTAATAGCAATTACGCTTAAACCCGAAGTACCAACACGTAATACTGTAATGTTGAAGTTCCTAGACCAATGTGGGAAAATACATGAATCCTATTTAATGTATGATATATAAACAGCATAACAGTTAAACAACCCGGTGCTTGTACATATGATGTTATATTGCAAATGACAGTATAATAGGCCTGTATAGATTCAGAACCAAACGTCCTGTGCCAGACAGAAATAGCTTTTCCCACCTCACTGTATTTAAATGACACAGTGCCAGCTGCTTACCGCTCCTTTCAAGTTGTTACCCTATCAGACAATACTTAAGGAGATGAATGGATGGTCTCGCACTGAAAAACCACTTATTACCATACTGTGTCATTCGCATTCCCTTCCTCTCTCCCTCCGCCCATTTTTCTGGTTTATTTCTTTCTCTATACCTCTCTCCATCTGTTTCTCGTGATGCATTTGTCCTCCCTTCACCACTTTGTCCTTCCTTTCCTCCTTTCTAAAGATGCACTGTCGTTTTGCTTTTCATTATTCTCCACTCATCCTTGCCTATCCAACACACACACACCACACACACACACACACACACACACACACACACCACACACACACACACACACACACACACACAACACACACACACACACACACACACCACACACAGACACACACACACACACACACACACACACACACACACACACACACACACACACACACACACACACACACATATACACACCACACACACACACACACACAGAAAATCCCTCTGTCATTCTGACTTTCTTCATCTGCAATTCCCGCCGTCTCTTCTTGCTTCTGCCTGTCCGTCTTCCCCGAGAACATTATAAATCAAAGTCTTCCAGGCTTTTTCACCTGCAATTATTTATGGAGCTGCTGTCGCTATCATTTTCATGCTCCTGATAAGTGCTCTGAGTACAGTACACAACCTCGACAGGAATATTTCATCAAAGGCCAAATGAGAAGAGGAAACACATGCCGTCTACTTAAACTCTTTCTGCTGTCTCATACTCGCACTCTTGACCTCCATATCAGCCATCCAAACATATTTGCTGTTTCACTGTAGAGCCCTTTACCCTTCTTCAATCCTCTTCCCTTGAACCTATGATCTCCTCCTTTCTCATATTGCCTCTTTTCACCCTCTGTCTGAAACCAAAGCCCAGTCTGCTCTGTTTGGTTGGACACTATGGGAGTTTCCTTTAAAGGTCCCCTATTATACTGTTTTTCATCAATACATTATAGGTCTCAGATATATACAGAACATGTCTCTGAAGTGTTTGGCTCCAAACACCAAACAGATCATTGCAGCATTACCCATAATCCCCTCTGTTTCAGCCCTGTTTCCAAAGTGCTGATTCTCTGTCTGTTACTTTAGATGAAAATAAGGAGCCCCTCCCCACGCCCCTCTGAGAGACATTTGGTTACAAAGAACACAATGGTGCTCAAGGAGGAGATTCAGGTGATACGGTGGAGGGGGGGGGTTACCTTGGACGCTGATTGGCTAATGGTTACACAAGCCAAAACATCATTATGACATCATAAAGTGGCCAAAATCTGATTAGCTTATTTTCAGACAGGTTTTTATAGAAATGGATCAGGACAAAAGCGAGTTAATCTTTTTTCCTGAAACTTTCAGAATCTCTTTACACGGAGGGGACACATGTACAAAATACATGAACAAGTGGATTTTGCACAATAGGTCCCCTTTAATGTTAAGAACTGACACTATGCCACTGTCCTATTCCCACCGTGGCCACTACAAACCATATATATCGGACAGCTGAATCTCCACAATCCAGTAACAGGCCATACGGCTCGGCCTTTTGTAACACGATTCCTCCTGATTTTCTTATCACATTTATTTCCGCTGAACCATTGGAGCAGATGATGGAGCAAGTGAGAGGAAATGACAATCATTTTACATGAGCAGCTTTAAAATCGCTGTCCTGAGTCAAGCTCACAAAACAAGTGTCAGGGGGAATGCTGAGTTGATTACAGCTATTAGATGACATAGTGCGGCACAGCAGGGGTTGGGTTGTGAACCTATGTTTTCTTTTTTGTAGTGACAGTTTTTGACTGGCAGGGAAATGCTCAATCAACTAGAAGACTGGGGTGAATTGAGCGCATGTAATGAGCTAGGAGAATCACTGAACTATGCTCTATTAATGCAGAAAGTGAACTATTACATGCAATGACACTGATTGTATGCGTGTTAGACAGTGATTAATGTTTATTTTGAGGAGAAAAGTAGCTGAGTGCATTTGAGGGATGCAATGGGATATGTGCACTTGAATACACATTAGCTTATTATTGTTTCATTACCATCTCATTTTCCTGTCGTTGCCAGTGGATTCCTCAGTTTTGATTACGTTCAAATGAGCAGGGAATGAGACATTGCAAAAATATGCTGTTTGAGAATGACTGTAATTGATTTAGGGAGGAGAGTCATTTTTAGAAAGATGGAAATATTTGTCTTCGCAAAAAATGTATGTGACATTAAAGGGGCCCTATTATAGACTTTGGGGTTTTCCCTGGCCTGTAGTGTGGTTCCCAGGTTTTGGTGCATGTAAATGGTCTGCAAAGGCTAAAATCATTTGCAGACCATAACAAAAAAAAAAAGCTACAAGTGTAGGAGCCATTTCCTTAGATTATAGTATCTTGTCTTTTTACAGTACATAACCTGAGATTCTGTGGTGTATATTATTTATTATTTTATTTGAGTGCGTTACTCTGCAGGTCGAGATGCTGCAGCATAAAAGGAGAGGTGCTGCAGCCTACTGGTGCGGCTGACTGAAGCAAACAGTTTTTAGACCTTGCTGGTTGGGAGCGTCACAGCTTGGTTCTTTATTGTGCTTTAACATTGAAATATCAGTTTGTATGACAACTAGTTTGTTTAAAAATGTTTATTTATTTTTGCCTTTTTGGAATAAACTATCTTACTTTTCAATCGCATCTGGACATTTAGATTTTTTCTCTCAAACTACAAGCGTCTATTCGTCGGTCAGCCCCACGAGTGAATCACAAACAAAGGACAAAAAACAAATGGATATCGGGTCACTACAACAAGTTTCTCCAATAACTTGCAATTCAATTCAAGTACAGGTTTCACTGACCTGAGTGTCGAGGTTGTGCTGGATGGTCAGGGGCGTGTCCTTGCCTTGGTACGTTATGCTCGCCTTCTTGATCTGAACAGCACCTGCGCCCCAAACTTTCACCACACCCAGGGTCACCAGGTCAGCAGCGGTGGGGTCAATGTGCTGGATTTGATTGGACAAGGAGTTCTGGTGGTAAAAGTGTTAAAGACAAAGTGAGGATTATTAGAATCAGATACACAAATCATGATTGATATTAAATAATATCTAACCGAAAATGCTCTAATTGAGTTTAATACACACAATTAAGCTCACACATACTTTTTTATAACATATAGGTTTACCAACTGAATTACAACAAGAACAACAAACACTATAAGCTCTTTTTACTGTTTTATGTACATTGTAATCCTGCTAGTAATCCCCATCTTTTATGTAACAGTAATCTAATAAAGTCTTTTTTTATGTTTCTGTAAGGTAATACTGATTGTGTAATCTCTTTCACCCTCAATCCTTATATAAAATGTTCTCTGTCCTATACATGGATGATCATTGCAATTTAATTTAGAATAAATACTGTTTTATCTGTATACCATTTGAGGATCATAGCAAGGTCAGATAAATATACAGATTTTTTATTTTTCAAAAAAGGATGACAGGCTGAGCTAATTTGCAATGCCTCCCTTTGAAGGTCCAGAACACACACACACACACACACACACACACACACACACACACACACACACACACACACACACACACACACACACACACACACACACACACACACACACACACACACACACACACACACACACACACACAAATAGTCATCCAAAATGGCATACGATCTACTAATCTGCCAGGCAGCACTGGCCTCATTGCCCAACTTGTCCTCATCTTCTCACATATGCCTGTTCACACATGCCCCCCCTCCACACTCGCACACATTCATGCACACACACAAATACAAAAACACACACACAAACACACACACTCTCTCTCCCTTTGGCTATCAGACAGTGTGTCTGTTTTATCGCCGTGTGAAATTGCTTTGGAATGAGCCTGATGGTAGGCAGAGGACAGCCACAGATGTTTGGCCATGGTAGCTCTATGTGTGTTTGTGTAAACTCTAGATATGTGTGTGGGTGTGTGTGTGTGTGTGATTTTTCTCATTAATGTGTGCTTGTGCCTGCCTATGATGCAAATAAGGCTGAGCTAGTCCCATTAGTGCCAGCGATTAGGGGCTTTCTGTCATGAGTCAAAGTGTGCTAAAACTGTGGACTGCTAAACGCTTATACCCAACTTATCACGTACAACACAAACTCTTAAGGCTCTAATAGGTGTTGCTGAGATGCAACACAATCATCTTACAAGTGTTGTAGCTCTTTATCCATCTATTTCTAACTGATTTGTAAGAACACACATCAGATAAAAGTGCTTTGCTCAAGGTGTGTTTGGTGGCTTGGCGATAGTATTGCATGGTACAATGTTGGTGCCCATTTTTACGGTGGCCGACATGTGCAAACAAACACGTTACAACAAACCAGAACATTTCCATTAGGACAAATGCGCTGCAGTTTCAAAAATGATGCAAATGAAAACACAAATGTGGCAAAACACATGCAAATGAAGACAACATATGCATAGCATTTAGAAAACATTTGGAAATTAGGTTTTTCCTAATAGATTTTTTCTGGGCCGTTGTCGGCCACCGTACTTTTGGTTTTTAAATTGCACCGTCATTTTTGCAAAAGTAAGTACACAGAACAATGATTGTGGGTCTTATCTGTATAATTGAACCCGGAGCGTCCACACTACAGCTTCAAAAAAAGCTTGGAGCTGGGCGTGTCTGAAGCTTGGGGATTTTATTCGAGCAACGCGACCAACAACCAATCACATGAATCTCCCGCCCCCGACATACAAAGCAAAAACCCCCGGGATTTTATGGGAGCAATATATATATAAACTTCCCAAACAGGCGAAAACCTACCAGTTTCACCCACTGTCTCTGCCACCTCCCTCCATGACTGGTTCCTCCGGTTTGTATCCGGGTAGGTGAAGAGGGTCTGGTCATACAAAACCGGGTGATTTGCTACGGCGATAATTAGTTTCTCCTCCATCTTTTTTTTAAATATAGAAATGAACGGCGGGATATCTCTCCCAGCTTAGACGCGGTTTGATTGGCTACGGCTTGAGCTGTCATATTTTCAGAAACGGGATTTGATTGGCTGGCGCTGGCTACTCCGGAGACAGACCGCTATGCTACCCACAATTCAGTTCGGCGAAAAGCGAGGCAACGTGACGTCACCCCATTCAAAGTGAATGGGCAGACGCGTTGGAAACCGTTTTTGAAGCTGTCGAAGCTGTCGTGTGGATGGCCCGTTATTGTCCTTTTTTTTGACAATATACTTAATGATATTCATCAAATTAGAGTTTGTAGATGGGGCAGATATCATTGTTAATGTAAAGATATGAACACACTGCTTCCATTACACTGGAAATCTTACTTTGATACGACTTTAGTCGAGAAAAAACAAAGAAGAAAGGCGATCATAACAAATATAAGAAAGTAATTTTTTTGTCAATTTAAAATGAGTTTTTGCCAAATGAAGCATAAAAACTGCTATTTGTGCCGGTGTTTGTTATAAGAGTCTGTTTGAGTAGGAACAATTCAAATGAAATGTAGGGCCAAAACAAGTACCAGATCTGCATAAAGACAACAACAGCGGCCCACTCCCACCAACTCAGCTCGAGCACGTTCATTTGGAGCCATGACAAAAAAACGCAGGTGTGCGCACAACAAAAGCCCTGCACCTGAGGAAGATGAAACTGCAACTTCACTCGAGCTGATGGCTTGATGGTTACATAAAAAACAACTAAGGTTTTAGACTCCTACTTTTATATTCAGAACATTTCAGGAAACACATCTTCAAATGGACTCCTATAGTATGTACTTTATGGTTCCACTTTCTTTGATTGTTAAAAGTGACAAGGCTGCTAAATTGTAGATAAGAAGCAAAGACGACAACGACATTGAATTGTTCCTCTCCGATACTTCACTAGTTTAGTTGTAATAAAGTTATAGGAGCAACTGGTGTTTGGAAAGAAAAGCTCATCACGCTCAATGCAGCACTAACAAAGAAGCATGTAGGCATAGAGTGGTGCAGGCCCAGGGTTGACGTACTTGCGTACCATGCTGCGAATGGATCTGGCCCTTCCTACATCCAGGACATGGTTAAACCGTACACCCCATCACGTGCACTCCGCTCTGCATCAGCCAAACGGCTCGCTGCGCCCTCGCTGCGAAGGGGACCCAAGTTCCCATCAGCAAAAACACGTGGGTTTGCTATCCTGGCTCCAAGATGGTGGAATGAGCTCCCCATTGAAATCAGGACAGCAGAAAGCTTACACACCTTCCGGCGCAGACTGAAAACTCATCTCTTTCGACTCCACTTCGAGCAATAGAACTATTAACAAAGCACTTATATACTAATATACTAATAAAGGACTGGCTTACCTACAGCCAGTTGAGTAGCACTTGAAATGTTTTTGCTCTATGAAACCTGATGTACTTATATGATTCTGTTTTCTTCAAGGTTGTATTTTGTTGGTCGAATGCACTTATTGTAAGTCGCTTTGGATAAAAGCGTCAGCTAAATGCAATGTAATGTAATGTAATGTATTTATCCGGAAGGAAGCTGCTGGTTCCCTCGACAAAAAGAAATGGGATTTCTGCATAGGATTTTGGAAAATAGCTCGAAATAAGGTCTGTGGAAAACGAACCTGTTTGATAAATGCACGTTATGTTCAGCCGGATAATATCCACATGTCTGCCCTACTTTTATCATTTTCGAATCATAAATCTAGTCGCCAGAAGCAAAATGCTAACGTTATGCTATAAAGGAACTACAGCAGGGTCGCTGCTTCAACGTCACGCCAACTTTAGATCGATATTCAAAACTACAGATTCAAAATTGTACAAGTTGAAGCGTTTGTTTTAACAGCTTGCAGGAGGCAGGTACTTGCTTTCAAGCAGAACAGGGCAAACTAACTTAGCGGGAGTGTTTACGTGTCCGGCGCAATGTAGCCACTTGGTAACAACCATCGTTTTTCAGAGACGTAAACTCTTCAAAAATCCCAAGTGGGGTCACTGCTGATGTATTTAATGTCGTAGAACAAAACGTGATCCGTCTCTTGAATGTGTTTCAACCACAGACCTTATTTCCAGATATTTTCCAAAGTCCTACGGAGAGATCCCTTTGACTCTGAGACGAGGCAACTGTAGAGTTATATTTGTATTTATTCATGTTAGCAAACTATGGATAAGCTTAAAATGGGAATAATTTGGGTAAAACTGTGAGCTGCATTTGGGGCCTGTTGACATGTGTTTTTGAGGACAAAGGAAGATGGGGGAAGGTGAGAGCATGTCCTGATTTGCATTCAACTTAGAACAAGCTACAGTGGTTGTGATGTTAAGAGAGGTCCCTTGGGTTTCTCTGGTGCTTATCAATAGTAGCAGTTAAGTGAATACTGTTCAAACAATACCTGTGTTTGTGTTTTATATTGATTTCTCTGTTTTATCCTTTCATAAATGTAAGGACTACAAATGGCTATAAACATTCTGGGCTGGTTGGAGTAAACAGGGTTTTATGGCTCTGTGGGGGAGGTGTGGGTATGCAGGCCTTGAGACCTTTTGTTGTAAAGTGAGCCTGTGTGGTTTCCTGCTGCGTTTCCTGCTGCGTTGCGTCTCCCAATGAGAGGACCTGAACAGATGACCAGCTGACCTAACACCAAACCCCTCCTTCTTACTCTGGTATATATCCGGTGGATCCCTGGCGTTTGGCCTCTTCTTCACATGCTGCGCTCGGGTGAAAGTAGCTCTGCAGTATGCGGACTAGAGCAGGAGTAAGCCGGCATTACTCCTTAAGCATTGCAATATAACTGTAATATATCATGTTGTATTGTAATGATTGTATTGCATTGTCATATTGCCATTAAAGTAGATTATTGTTAACGGTTACTTTGTAGATATGGATTCCTTCCTGTATTATAACCAGCTTCATAGGAACGCGCGGAGATTTGAAAAGCGGACCAGTTATCCCTCCAAATCTCCAACAAAATGGTGACCCGACGTCTAGAGATAACGAAGCTGAGGAAGAATTCAGACGCTTTCAAACATCTCAGACAATCAGCAGGACTCTGCAACTTTGCAAATAAGGTAAGCAGACGATGAAAGTCGCCTGTCTGTAATTGGATACGCTAAAACTTTAGGATTGTCTGTAGGCGTTTCACAGTGTTTTTTATAGTTTAAATGGAATATACAATGCATATTTTACTATGTTAGGAAAGTTATATACAAAACGTAAACGTGGATCGACAGGTAGACGAAAGTCCTGCGTGACGTAAAATAGAGCAGTTTGGCGCGGATCTGCAGGTGTTTATTCCTGAGTGGCGTAGAGATGGTGCAGTTTGTGTGAATGCGAGGTTTGAATCCTGCACGGCAAAACCTGAAAACTCGATATATCAGATCGAGTCGCCGTTTAAAACTGGGGTTTAAATAACAGACCAATGCTAAAAGCTTAAAGCCAGAGGTCTGTTATATATTAAACCAAGGTAGAGCGTTTCCCTTTGTCTGGAAACTTCTGCTGCTGCCATCTAGTGGCTGAAAGGGGGTATCACACCCTTGAAACTTCTGCTGCTGCCATCTAGTGGCTGAAAGGGGGTATCACACCCTTGAAACTTCTGCTGCTGCCATCTAGTGGCTGAAAGGGGGTATCACACCCTTGAAACTTATGCGAGCTTAGAGTTTAATCATTACATTGCTGGCCGGTATTGTTTGGTAAAACTGGTACAAAACAATAAGGGATTGAACATTTTTTACAACGACAGCACCAGGAGATGAGTAAACTCAAGAATCTGTAGAGTGTAAATACATTGTGCAAAACACATTTTACACTCGAACTGTTTGCAAATGTAGACAATATAAATAAATGTTCAGAAAGAAGACATAGGCCTACACTTGATTCAAATTTCATTACTGTGATCCGATGGTGTGCTCTGCAGGTTTACTATTGTTCGAAGTAACAGTGGGATTTAAAATGAGAGAAGATATGGAGATGTTCTTTCATAGTGTGTGGAATATGTGATGCTGGAAACATGTAGGTATTTCAGAGTTGTGTTGGGTAAATATGTAACAATGGATGAAACCATTTTTGGAGTGAGTTTTTGTAATATCATAAGTAGACATTAATTATGTTGTTTAGATGGCATTTAACAACTAAGACAGATAGTATGATTAGAAAGAGACAGAGTGGAAAGGGTTGGATTTATTTAACATCAGTGTGCTAGACTTCTTATAGGTAATGTGTACCGGGACCTGGACTCCCCCTCTGAGTTAGAAAGGCTTTGATCCCGACCCTCCAAGCAGACAACGAGACCTAACCCAACAGGAGACTCCTCCTTCTCCATCGTACAGACAGAGAACCAGAGCTGAACCAACAACAACAACAAGACTACATCAAGACTGCAGCCAGAACTATCTCCACCTGTGGCATCCAGAACCCAAACCAGCATGCTGACATACAGAGAGATACTCTCATCGGTCCCTCAAACAGGACATGAAGTTCCAAACTGCGCCGCGAGATTTGGCACAATAGACATGAGAGCAGAATCCGCCCTCCATAAAAACAGCAGAGAGACTGTAAAGGAGTGCAACAACAGTGGCATGATGGGGCTGCAGATGTGACTGGGCCAATGGCTGCCTACAAAAGTTACAGCGGATGGATTCAACAGCTGATGGACTGAAGAGAAGACAGAATCAGAGGAGTTGGCATGGTCGATTAGAAGTGAGGAGGCCGGGGTCACGGCTTGAGAAAACCAGGGGAGGAGGAAAGGAGAACGGGAATGAGTGAGTTACACATAAACACACTTATTCACGAAACGCACATTTAAATAACTTGAATTAACTTCATAAAGACAGAAAGATTTATTAATCATTTGGTAAATTAAAAATAGCAGTAAAGAGGAAACTATTAAAGTAAAATGATAATCATCCTAAAACACACTGACAGAGTAGAACCATATTCTTCAATATTTTCATCATGTTAACAAATCATTCTTTAAGACATTTTTATTCACGTGTGAATAAAGTAGCGATCTCATTGGTTACAATATTGATCACCATTAAAAGGATAGTTTTAGGAACCACTCTATAGGACAAATCTTTGTTTGTATTAATGGCTAGTGCCAAGCCACATATTAAATTCCAATCTAAAGTGTTGATTTCACCATTGTGGCATAGTTATTACCAGACTTCGGTTTTAAATCCTTGATAAAGGAGGGAGTAATTGTTGCATGTTCGGACACCCAAGGTTCCACACACTGCTAAAGAGTTTAACATCGTTTTTTAAGTAGACCAGAGTTATAATGACCTATGAAATGCAGAGCGACACAGATCCTAGTAATGTTTTGACTCAAGATAATAGTTATTGTACAAAAGTTTCTGAAATAGATCATTAGACATTTTAATTAGTAGTGGTACTCGAAGGAAGTGAGTTTTGTACCAAGTTTCAGGAAAAGTGGGAGGCAGAAGTCCCAATGACAAGTGAGAATCATCTTGAAAATTATAGTTGAAATCGTGACATATTTTTGTAGACAAAGGATACTGGCCTATGCTGAAATGTCAAAGTCTCTGCAGAGCACGACACATGGCCAAAAAAGACGGAGACCAACTGACCTTTGACCCTGACCGACAGTGTAACTTGACAAGGCACTGTGGATGACTGACTCTGGGGTGAACCTGACCAAACTTGACATGACAACCAGACAGTGTGAGTGTGAATGTATGCCGGCATGTGATCAGTGTAACTGCATGATTCTAAACAATAACTAACCAAGCATGTTTTTGGACTAACATATTATTTTGGAGCTCCAAGGGAAACAAGAGGTTTCCTAAAAATTCCACAAAAAGGGGAAACCGCACATGTGATATTTTCCTCTCACATGAGTTGGCGGTTTGCAAATGTAAAACTAAAATCTGAAGATTCTGTTTCTTTTAGGCCTGAAGGACGGAGAGGAACACTTCTTTTCACTGAAGTGTTCACTGTGGAAATAATGATAATAATGTTCGTTATGTCCCTAACCAATTACCTGACAGTTTTTGTTCCCCTCCCATTACAGGCTTTTGTTACACATGATTTCATGTGTAAAAGGGGGAGTGAGTATAATGTATAAATGTCAACATGGCTGTAAAATTCACAATTTAAATTTTTCTTTTAAGGATTGAGCATTGAATGTAATTAACCTGCTCCATATCTGGGGATAAGATACTGTTTGATGAATGTTGAGATGTTTCTAAATATTGATTTGAATTATAGCAGGTAACACAGAAGCAGTGGCCAAGGGGCTACTGTGAAACCGAAGAAGTTGACCTGTGATAGTTAAACAATTTTGTAATATTTTAACAGACATTAGAGTAACTGAGGTTTGAAATGTAGAAAGAACATATTACAGTTAAAGCTAAAACATAGTAGTGTATTGAGACAGAATTTAATTTAGACAACATCATGTAACTAGCCTGGTAAAGAAGTAAAAGCCATAGACTTCATTGTTTAGGTCATTATAGGGATATACATTTCATCTAAATTTATAATAGAAAGACATTTGATGACAGTTTGTTGGAATTCTGTATTCATTTTTTCAGCGTGATAATATCTAAGCACTGACAGGTAGAAGCAGTATCACCAGGAAATCATTCACTTTGTTAGCATCGTGATTTTGGTTGTTTTTGAATCCATAACATTAGTGTGTTTCTTTACCAGAAACATTAGCAGTTCATATTATATTTGGATTTTAAATAGGATTTCATTTAAAAATAAACACAGATGCTTGTCAGAAATTCAGAGCTATTGAAATATGTTATTTAGTTTACCTAAAGATGTTGAGGTTCTTATTTAGTTGGCACAATCCAAGTATTAAGATTCTGAAGCTGCACTGGCAGATAGGAGGTCTACAATTAATTTAGAAAACCTGTTCACAGACGGCTGTTGTTTCAAGACACCTCACCAACAGGCTCCAAGTGGGGCAAAACAGCTGAGCGTAGGCTTGAGGGAGTTGTATCAGATTTCTCCACACAGGTCACCGGCGCCAAAAGGGGGACCCGAGAAGCACGAGGACAAAGTGGCTCAACCCCAGGCTCTCCGACCCCGACCGAGTGACCCAGCGGACCTCTTATGCCGTCTGCCTGGGAGAAAAGGGGGACAGCTCGTACCACGGGAGCCAGTGTGCGGCGGGGAAACCACCTGCTAGGACCAGGGGACGACATCAGGACGGACGTGGCCCTGGCAGACGTGGACTACTCGGAAGCAGCAGACTGGAGGAGCAGGACCCTGGAGACATCCTTACAGCAGACGACCCGGGAGGCATCATCAGCGGGCCGGAGAAGGAGGACCCTGGAGACATCTCTACAGAATCGACCCGGAAGCCGCCATCAGCGGGCCGGAGGACGAGGAGGAGGAAGACATCTCTCTAGCAGGCAGCCCAGAAGCTGCTGTCAGCGGATTGGGTGGACAAAGACACGGCAAGCCAGGACGGCGCAGCAGAGGAGTCTACTTCGCTCTGATCAGTTCTACCCGTGAAGGGAAAGCTGCATCTCTCCCTCCCTATTAGCTGTCCTTGTGGGCTATTCCTCCGAGGGGGGGGGGGGGGGGGGGCTGATGATTCTAGCACTCAGCTACCCCCTCATGGTTCCTTCACTGCCATGGAAAGTGGTGTTCTGTCTCCATGAAGGTTTCAAGTACTCTAAATACCAGCTTCGGATGGATTTACGGACACAGTAGAAAAGAATGACCGTGGGTATATTTCAAAATGCCTTGTCTAAGTTTATCTCTGGAGAAGGAGATAAAAAGGGGGATTTGTAGAGTTATATTTGTATTTATTCATGTTAGCAAACTATGGATAAGCTTAAAATGGGAATAATTTGGGTAAAACTGTGAGCTGCATTTGGGGCCTGTTGACATGTGTTTTTGAGGACAAAGGAAGATGGGGGAAGGTGAGAGCATGTCCTGATTTGCATTCAACTTAGAACAAGCTACAGTGGTTGTGATGTTAAGAGAGGTCCCTTGGGTTTCTCTGGTGCTTATCAATAGTAGCAGTTAAGTGAATACTGTTCAAACAATACCTGTGTTTGTGTTTTATATTGATTTCTCTGTTTTATCCTTTCATAAATGTAAGGACTACAAATGGCTATAAACATTCTGGGCTGGTTGGAGTAAACAGGGTTTTATGGCTCTGTGGGGGAGGTGTAGGTATGCAGGCCTTGAGACCTTTTGTTGTAAAGTGAGCCTGTGTGGTTTCCTGCTGCGTTTCCTGCTGCGTTGCGTCTCCCAATGAGAGGACCTGAACAGATGACCAGCTGACCTAACACCAAACCCCTCCTTCTTACTCTGGTATATATCCGGTGGATCCCTGGCGTTTGGCCTCTTCTTCACATGCTGCCCTCGGGTGAAAGTAGCTCTGTAGTATGCGGACTAGAGCAGGAGTAAGCCGGCATTACTCCTTAAGCATTGCAATATAACTGTAATATATCATGTTGTATTGTAATGATTGTATTGCATTGTCATATTGCCATTAAAGTAGATTATTGTTAACGGTTACTTTGTAGCTATGGATTCCTTCCTGTATTATAACCAGCTTCATAGGAACGCGCGGAGATTTGAAAAGCGGACCAGTTATCCCTCCAAATCTCTAACACAACCCGTAGTGGTAAAATGCTAACTCACTCCCGGGTTTTAGGACTGCACCATATAGTGAGTTATAATCTCCCAGAGATGGATTTTGATTGATATTATTGCAGATATGTTGCAAGCTAGCTAACATAGGTAACCAGTTCAACCAAATCAAATATACTGACAAAATACTCTGCCAACAGTGACAGTTGGCCAATCTTTGTGTTTTGGCCCATTTGTGTTTTTATATTTGCATCGCTTTTGAAACTCCAGTACATTTCTCCAGATGGAAATATGTTGGGGCGTTGTAGCGTATATGCACTTTGCCACTAAAGCATGCGTTTGTCATTACTTTTTTTAAACAGAAAAATAAGAGTGTTACGGTGAGACATTTCAGTCAGAAGGGGTAAAAGCTGAATTCAAATCACCACCTCAGACTTGGACATGAATCCTGTGCTAATGATTTCCAACAGTTAACCCTTGACATCCACCAATCGCAGCCCTGTTGCATGTTAAAGCGAGGGCTCATGCTCCGTCTCGCTGCATTAATAGTATTAATAATAAGGGGGACATGTAGTTGACCCTTGAACTCACCGTTTCCGCAGTGAAGGAGGTCAGCATATATTTTCTGAGCTGGACTGTGTCTGAGGAGAGAAAAAAAAGTGAATTACATACAGTACAGAGCAAAAGTGGAGACAATGGAGAAACAGAGAAAATAGGTGTGTGACTACGTGAATGGATATCAGGGGGATGAATTAATGAGGGACTGGGACTATACTGTATTTTGACTGCAATTGTATTAATTATACTGACTGTAATTAACAAATACAAATTGTAAATAATGTAAACATGTAATCCATTACAATTACTAGTTACCTTTTACATATACAGTTATTTTTTTGCATCCAGATAACGTAATCCTGTTACATGTAATCCATTACTCCCCAAGCCCAGTCAATGAATTGTTGAATGAATAAGAGAATTCAACTAGCTTAAAAAAATTATTAAAAGGGGCATGGTGAGTTATTACCGTACAGTACTGACTCATTATTTAATTCCCAGAAAATTGGCTCATCATTAATTCAATGTATTACTAGCTGATGAAATGAGCAGAGAATGGAATAATGGTGGTACAATAAAGGGTGACTAGCTATGCTGCTTAACTGTTTGAAAGGCTGAATAATTAAGTGTTTGCATGCAGTGTTAGAAAAAGTATTCAGATTCCTTACTTGAATAGAAGTACAATACCATGCGAGTGTAAACATTATCAATTACAAGTAAAGTACTGCATCAAGAATGTTACTTAAGTAGAAGTATTGAAGTACGATTAGGAAAATGTACTTAAAGTGTTAGGAGTAAAAATACCCAATGCAAAACCTCAAAAAACCTGTAAATATTTGTTGAGCAATAGCAGCAAATCTTCACATTTAAAGCTGGAACTGTGAAATATTTTGAACACAAAATGTCTTAACGTAATTGCTGCCAATACATTTTCTGTTAACCCTATCATGGTTTTAGTTACTTACTTATAATCTATACCAAATAATCATATTTTAAAGTTTTTCCTATTGTGTATTTTGTGTAAAATATAAGAATGTATAAAGTAAATATATGTGTTAAATAAATGTAGTGGAGTAACAACTATGAAATAGGCTGCCAAAATGTAATTGAGTATGACATGAAAATACTTGGGTAAAGTAAAAGTTCCTCAAATGTGTACTCAAGTACACGTTACTCAAGTACTTGAGTAAATGTACTTAGTTACCAATGTTTACATGAGTAAGTGAACCAGTTGAATGAAACTGATGAGAAAACGCACAGCTATCGGAGCTGAAGTGAAACAGGCAGAGCTGAAGGGAAGCTGATGATACAGGTGAGCTACAGCGAGAGGCTGAGCAAACAAGAGAGACGTAGGGAGGAAACAGTGCACACAGACAGGGAGACGCAGAGGAGAAGAGGAGCGAGGGAGCAGATAAAAGAGGAGGAGTGCTGGAGAGCATATCTCCAGGCAGCGACACGGGGAATTACTGTAATAGTTTCTGTCACTCCCCTTCTCTGTCATCCTCCGTTCTCTCTCTATCTCTGCCTCTCTGCTTTGTTTTCTCACAGAGGAGAGCATCTTCTCACAGGAGTCATTCAGTGTGTGTGTGTGTGTGTGTGTGTGTGTGTGTGTGTGTGTGTGTGTGTGTGTGTGTGTGTGTGTGTGTGTGTGTGTGTGTGTGTGTGTGTGTGTGGGTGTGTGTGTGTGGGGGTGTGGCCTAGCATTACTATACTTGTGGGGACCTACATCTGTTTACACAGTCACGTATGGGGACTCGCCTCCCTTATGGGGACAAAATGGAGGTCCCTATGAGGGGAATCATTCATTTTAGTGTGAAGACTTGGTTAGGTTTAGGGTAAGGGTAAGGGTTAGGATTAGGATTAGGGTTAGGCATGTGTTGGTTATGGTTAAGGTTAGGATAAGTCTCCAGGAAATGCATGTAAGTCAATGTAATGTCACCTGAAGTGATGTATACATGGTATGTGTGTGCATGTGTGTGTGTGTGTGTGTGTGTGTGTGTGTGTGTGTGTGTGTGGGGGGGGGGTGTGTGTGTGTGTGTGTGTGTGTGTGTGTGTGTGTGTGTGTGTGTGTGGGGGTGTATGTGTGTGTGTGTGTGTGTGTGTGTGGGTGTGTGTGTGTGTGTGAACAAGTGAGAGAGAGAATCAAGACTGTTGTTTTTCAGTGATAAGGGAAATGAATGACATAAATTCATATTGAGGAAAAATAACTCCATGTGCTTTCTCATACCGTTCATGACGTTAAGACATACTCAAGTGCATTTGAGTTCATTTACTGATATTCACAATTTATTCTTAAGATCAATCAATCAATCAATCAAAGATGAATATATTGAATTTCTTACGATTGGCATTTAAAAAAATAATCTAATTGATAAATCGCTGAAATAAAAATAAACTAATGTTTAGTCGTTCAATTCTGTGTCTGTCATTTCATAACATTTGATCCAAAATCATTTTTTGCTTAATTAAAAAGGGCTCAAAAGAGGCCAATGTATTATTATTAATGTATTAATCTATTATTAACATTTGCAGTGTGTGTGTTTTGAGTGAATTAGCTGCTGTTTAGTTTTTAGCATTTTTAATATGGTACTGTGTCCAAATTGGCTCCTGATAACAAAGTAAATGTGATCCTGGATAAGCTTGTTAAATGTCTCTTTTTTAATTATAATTATTACTTTATTTTGTGTTTATTATAGTTTTTCAGAGTAGATACAAAAAGCGTTAATAAAAAAAAGTACTACAAAAATAAAATAATACTTCCACATAATATAGATAAAAAACAAAGAAAGAAATATAGAGACAAAAAAGTGGAAAAGGGAAAGAGACGAAAAGAGGGGAGAAGAAAGTGTAATTTCAAATGGTTCCATTGTTGTGGGTTGTGTGTGACCAAGCTGGTGTACACTACTAATGGGAATTAACTGCATAACTTAATTAAAAGGTGAACACAATTTGAATATTCAGTCAATAAATAGACAAGAAAATAAAATGACCTGCTAGTTGCTGTGTGTGTGTGTGTGTGTGTGTGTGTGTGTGTGTGTGTGTGTGTGTGTGTGTGTGTGTGTGTGTGTGTGTGTTCCAGTGTGACCTTTCACTTACCTATTCCTTCTCCGTCGTCCCAGAAGAACGATCCTTGAGCGGTCCCGCTGTCGCTCAGGGCAACTATCAGTCCTAAAGGATTCCTCCGGCTGAAGCAGAATGGGTAGAGAGGGGTTGTAGCAAATGACATAAGTGCAACATCTATGTATACTCCCTGCTGCTGAGGACACACACATTAACATTCCTGCTGGCGGGATCCACCTGATCTCACCTCTGCCGGGGCATTCATCACCCTCTGACTGTCTCACTGCATCGTTCTTTAACACACACTAACCATCACAGATGGCATTTCATTTGACTGGTGGAGAAACCACAAGAAGCAACTGCAATGCGTTCACATATGAACCTCTACGGGGGCCGACAAGTGCAAACGCGCTTCAACGGCCCCACAACACGCTGCCCTTTCATCAACAATGCAAATACAAATACATAAGACTGCCATAAGACTATTATATAATACTATACTAACACCTGCACTTTTGAAACAACATCCATAACATTCATCTGGCTGCAACTTACAAAATATCTAATATATCATATTCCAATCGCTTGTATATAGACTCTAACGGCCCGTCTACACTACAGGCGTCGAAAAAGCTTGAAGCTGGGCGTGTCTGCGAGCAACGCGACCAACAACCCTCCCGCCCCCGACATACAAAGCAATAGCAATGTTAAAACGAAGTAAACTGGATATAAAATCCCCAAACAGGCGAAAACCTACCAGATTCACCCACTGTCTCTGCCACCTCCCTCCATGCCTCGCTCCTCCGGTTTGTATCCCGGTAGATGAACAGAGACTGATCATACAGCACCGGGTGATTCACTACCGCTATAATGAATTTTCCCTCCATTTTTTTGAATATGAGGAAATGACCTGCGTAGTCTCCCAGCTTACACGCGGTTTGATTGGCTAGCGCTTGTACTGGCAGATTTGCATAAACGGGATTTCATTGGCTGACGCCAGCTTCGAGCAAGCATCGAGCCTCAAAAGTTGAACATTGTTCAACTTTTGACGCCGATAGACGCTCGCGATGCTTGCAACGCCTTGCCATGCTACCCACAATGCAGTTCGGCGAAGTTTGAAAATATCCTACGTCACCCCATTCAAATGAATGGGCGAAGCGTTGAAAGCATTTTTTGACGCCTGTAGTGTAGACGGGCCGTTATTGCACTATTTTTTCTGTTTATCTATTTTATTGTGTTGCACTGATGGAGGAGCCTGTGACCTGAGACTTCCATCGTCATAACTACACTGTAGCTATGTACGTATGACTAATAAAAGCCTTGAACCTTGAACAAACGAAACGCTGAAAGAAGCTCATAACACAGCAGAAACAGGGACACTAAAAAGTGATGCACATGTATGTGTTTTGGCACATTTGTGTTTTTTTTAAAATTGCATTCAATTACAACGTTTCTCCTAATGTAGGTTTTTTTGGGCCGTTGTATCTTGTTTTACATCTCCCTGTGGCTCCAAATCTCTCCGCAAACTAAACAGACAGGAAGTTGACCCTTAGCTGTGTGCTGTCATGATATATCAGCCGTGATGTGTGTGCACTCACCTGTAAAGGGTGCTATTCTCTGGTTTCTGCCAAGGCAAGATGTATCCCCCTCTGATATGAAGGTTGATATGATCCAAGGGGGTAGGCATGCTAACCATTTTTCCACGCACTCCAACATCTTTGGCCTGAAAATACATGTGGTAATTCATTTTGAGACATTTTATTCCTTTGTGGAAAATGTGTGTGCAAATAAAACACGAAGCATACAAAGAAAAGGTGGCATATACATTTAAAGCATTTCTGTCATTATTACACTCCTAAAGAATAATTTTGTAGTATATTCAACTTTTCTCTAACAGCTTGCACCTCTCTTTATGCTGAATGGACACTTTAATGGAGGTAACTAACCACTTCCCTGCACCATCCTGTGCCCCCGTTTGAATCGTTGTTTTCTGAAGTTTCGTTGGGCTTTATGATGCTGGCTAACAGATGGGGAGTCCCCTAGCTAGAAACAGACGATTGGATGTTTGTTTTTGTCATCAAGGCGCCTTCTGCCGATATTGAGCTGCAATCTGCAATGATGTGGACCAACATGACTCTAGTTAATATTGTCTTTTGGGTTTCTGTTGAAGTTGTGGTTTGAGTCTCTTTTTCTGTCTTTTCTTTTTAGACATAAAGCACCTCTTGATGCAGGATATGATGCTCAGATCTTCATATGCTATTCATTAGTATTCACACTTAGAAGCCAGTCAGGTGACAACTACTAAAAACTAAATGATTTAAAACAACTTAAACATGGGTAATGTAGATACAACATGTAATGTGCCAAAATGGTTCATTAAAGACAACTGCTTGTTCTTACTTGTTTATGTTGGTATGAAAAACTGTTAATCTGTGATATAGTAGATAGACTTCAATAGTATGTTGTCTTTATTTTGAGTGAGTGTTAGTTACATTTTGCCAAATTTAGTAGCGTAGAAAAACTACAGCCGAGTGCTGCCACCATTTTGTGTCAACTAAACTGGGAAGCTACATGTTTTTGTTGTTTTTTTTTTAAGTCAATTTATTGAACATGTCAGAAAAAAAACATAGAACAATAATAATAATATATATGTTCTTTTTTCTCTTTTCTCACTCATAAGAATAATTATAACAAAGTAAATAAATAAATAAATAAATAATATAATATATATATATAATATATAATATATATATATATATATATATATATATATATATCATATCATATAATATAAAATAAATAAATAAATAAATAAATAATAATACAAAAAAAAAAAAAATAATTCTCAAATAGTCTCCGTCATGTTCAACAGGGGCAAGAAGAAGCTTAAACTTGTCTGGTCCTAACCCCTCTAGCATACATTTTCCTTATAAATAAAATATTAGGTCATCGTCATCATCCATCCTTCTTCTCCCGCTTATCCGTGGTCGGGTCGCGGGGGTAGCAGTTCCAGCAGAGAGCACCAAACGTTCCTTTCCCTGGCCACATCAACCAGCTCTGACTGGGGGATCCCAAGGCGCTCCCAGGCCAGCGAAGAGATATAATCCCTCCACCTGGTCCTAGGTCTACCCCTTGGTCTCTTCCCAGCTGGACGTGCCTGGAACACCTCCCTAGGGAGGCGCCCAGGTGGCATCCTTACTAGGTGCCCGAACCACCTCAACTGGCTCCTTTCGACGCGAAGGAGGAGCGGCTCAACTCCGAGTCCCTCCCGGATGACTGAGCTTCTCACTTTATCCCTAAGGGAGACGCCAGCCACCCTGCGGAGAAAACCCATCTCGGCCGCTTGTGTCCGCGTCATCGTCATCAGTACGATGTAAACATATGATGGTGTATTCTGTTATCTTTTTATATTATATGTTAAAGCACTTACTGATGTTTAAGCTATTTAATTTTGAAAGTAATATAAGAGAAAGTAAGCAGTCCCAGATAATTACTGTGTTACTAGAATAGGGATTCTCTACTACAAGAAGCTTTCATGTTTTTTGTTCTTTGTAAATTGCTTCATTTTATTTATGCAAATTAAGAGATTCAAGTTATTGCTGAGGAAACACCTCTCTATCTATCTATCAGGAGACATCAACAAAGTCTTTGTCCTCCTAATTGTTTACTGGTTGTTACGGACTTGGACTCACCGTGTAGAAGTCATACCAGCGTGTGTTAGGAACATAGCCGTCCACATTAGTGACTCCCTGTCAAAGACAAAGTAAGCAAAACAAAGATATTCATAATATAAAGTTATATAAGTCAAAGAAAGAAATGTGTGTGTATGTGTGTGTGTGATTACCTTATCAAGGGCAGGGGTGATAAGGAGGGCCGGTCCCCAGAGGAATTGCTTGTGTATGTCCCATGTGTTTCTATCATTCGCAAACCTGTGACACACCAGTAAACATAGCATGAGAGTGGACTAAAAAAACAACTGTTCAAGAAGTCATTCAGAATTCAATGGTTTGAAGATGTAAGCCAAATATCTCGAAAAGCTCCTTTATAAGAGTCTACAAATATGAATATGTTTTTATTTCTCATACAGTTCTACACATTCACATCTGGTAGCTGCAAGGTTAAGCTAGCGTCGTCTATGGTTGGCCTCGAAACAGGCCTTGATCAAGCATTTCTTACTGGAAGCTGCTGTAGGAGGGAAAATATATACTTATAATTTGTCATCCCTTCACAAGAAAAAGTGAAAGTCACGAACCACCTTGTATAAACTCACTCATACTAAAGCCCATGTTGACAGTTTATAATAATTAAATGTGCTATTTAGCTAGCAAATGTTGGCTATCTATCTTTCTATTTAAATCAAGCTAGCTAAGGTATTCTATCTGTCTAGTGAGCAGGCTTACCTTTAGCTACCCATTTGTACAAGCTATCCAGCTAGCTTTTTCCAAATCCGTGGCTCTCGTCAATTCAAATAGTTATTTAACACCCTATGGTATGACCTTGACATTTTTGGTGCTTTTTTTTTTTAAACAGACCGGACACCCTCATAGAGCAAGCGGCCCCTTACAGCTCCAAACATCGCTGTACATTCTCAAACATACGTTTTTTAGATAAAGTAATAACAAAGTGGCAAAGACGCTTTTATCGTAAGTTTCAAAACATAATATGGCAATGTGGAAGCGAACTTGAGCCGGGAGAGCATGAGATGAACAAGGGAGTCTTTGTTGGTAACAACTAGTAAAACATGTGTTTTACATTAAAACAGTGGAGCTGAAAACGTGTTGGAGCACTTAAATGAAAGCTCTACTTAAATTGGTTTTTAGTCCAGTAGCCACCACATTTGATATTCTGCATCCTAATGACAAGCCATGTAGTATAAAATCAGTTTATCTTGCGAGCAGATCAGGAGAAAATAAGATCCATCGTGGTAATAGCTAAATGATCCGATTAAGTGATTACATGTAATGCTGGAGCCATGATGTTAGCAGAAGAGATAAGACCCGTGTGTGAGTCCGTGCTTACTCGTGCAGGAGGGGTCTGACTACTGTGCTTCCTTTGGTGTGAGCCTCAAACATCAGTGTGTACAGGTAGGGCAGCAGGGTGTAGCGGATGTTCAGGACGTCCCGGGAAACCTGGGCGAAATTGTCATCCCAAGCAACAGGATCTTGTCTCTGAGAGAAAAACAATATATACAAAAGTGGTGGTTACAGATAGCCAAAACCAATAGTGTGAGAGCTACTTATGCTAACTAATATTAATATTTCAGAAGAAGATGTTCATGTTGACATGATGGATCACATATTATTTGTATGTCATATAAATGAATACCACCTTTTTTGTATAGTTTTGTGTAGCTATATGTTATTTACAAGAAATTATTCAAAATGAATCTTAGGTTAGAGTAAATGAATACATCTTATTCGTTTTGAACACTTATGCTTCTGTGTTTTGGCTTTTGAAAGTTAAAACTTAACTCGAAGTAGTAACCCTTTCACTTAACCTCAAAAGCGTGCCTGACCTCCCATGCCTAGCTACGGTTATCAAGTAATGATTCTATAATCATTGTTCAGGGAAAGGTGTCTAGCGAGCGGTTAATTGGTAGCGCCCACTTGATTTTGAAATCTTTTTTACATTGTTCTCTGTATCTTTCCCTTTAACAGATAATCCTCTTGACATATACAGTAGGCGGACATCCCGTTTATGTGGAATGAAAAAGCTAAAAAGTCAAAATACCAGCACAACATCCACTGACTGAGATTGTTTACTTGTATCTAGAGACGAGTGCTGAGTGTTTGAGTCAACACATTCTCTGTTTCAACAGATGTACATCTCAAACGCTGCGTATACGGTTCATTTCTCTCAGTTACAAGCACAGATACACTCACATATACAGCGCTCTGCAGGAGAAACCCAGCGGAGTATGAAAGTATTACTTTTACATTTGTCCGTGAAATAAATGTACATTTACACACAGCCTCGTTTTTCTCATCTTGACACTGTGTTTCAAGACCTGACTATTTCCTGTTAGGATTTCACAACATAAAGCACTTCAAAACGTTACCAGGCATGACGAAGGACTGACAGGTTTGTATCAATCTAGAAATACTCCAACTACTGATAAACGTTGCAGAAACTATTCTTCCCCGCAATGTTCTGATTTTCACTTCATTTTTAATTGGTAACAAGAGCAGCGTCCCCTTAAGAGACAAGGACAGAACATAGGACACGGTGTAGAGTCATTGTGAAGATATGGGCCAATCTAAATGTTTCAGCTCATTGTTCTGTGTGGTGATATGTGCGCTGTATATCTTAACCTATAATTCAATGTTATTATTATTGTTGAAGTAAAAAGTACAATGATTACTGTACTTAGTAGCATAACATGGAAACACAAAATTAGACCTAAGTACAGTAGTTGAGTAAATATGAAGACACACACACACACACACACACGCATACCATGTATACATCACTTCAGGGGACATTACATTGACTTACATGCATTTCCTGGAGACTTATCCTAACCTTAACCATAACCAACACATGCCTAACCCTAACCCTAACCCTAATCCTAACCAAGTCTTCACCCTAAAATTAATGATTCCCCTCATGGGGACCTCCAATTTGTCCCCATAAGGGAGGCGAGTCCCCACACGTGACTGTGTAAACATATTTAGGTCCCCACAAGTATAGTAATGCTAGGACACACACACACACACTCACACACACACACACACACACACACACACACACACACACACACACACACACACACACACACACACACACACACACACCCACACACTCAATATCATGAAGTGTGTCATCACCATATGCTTCTCCCTATGATTCAGTGTGTGTAGTGTGTGCTGCATATGACTGTGTGTGTGTATGTCGGGCTTCTCTCAGAGTGTTATGAAGTGTGAATCGGTCTCCTTCCTTTCAATTTAAAGAAAATAATCAAGACGTTATCATATTAAAAATCATCACAGAGGGCAAAAAATATGACAGACATTTTCTTCCCAGCTGTAATTTATCTGGATCAGATGTGATAACAGTTACTAAGTCGAGGTCTAACAGCACACGGTTGAATACAGAACATTTTCATTATCATATGACCTCTGGAGTTTACCAGATTATCATTGAATTTCTGACGAAATGTACAAGACCGTAATTACCTTGATTTATTTTACGTCCCTCCTTTTTTCGGTAACTCTTCTTTCACACCTCACAATCAGATGTGTTCTCTACAAGTAATTACCCTGGCAAGTTGTGAGTGTGTGTGTGAGAGTAAGAGAACCAGCTGAATGTGGGCTGGCAGGTTTGGGTATTTTCTTAAGCTAAAGACACTACTTTCTTTTTTCCTCAATTCCAATTATCTTTGTCAATGTGTGTCATGTGTTGCGAGTAGATGTGCAATGCCCTGTGGGAAGTAGGAAGGAAGGAATGGAGTGTAGCTTTTAATTAGCCTGGTGAGCTAGTAATCAGTACTGGAAGAGAAAAAGTAAAACTTGGTAATAGGAAGTTCTTAAAGTCTCAAAGTATTCAGGGAATGACTAACACTCTGTAGGCTATATAAAACAATAAATATACTGTGTATGTTTAAGAAATTAACGTGAACTACTTTTTTTTGGGACCGTGAACTTAGTTGACGATTAAAATGTCAATGTTAAGGGCACAGTTTGTTCTTGACAGTGTGTCATTGCTGCTTTTCCTCACTGTACTACTTCTGTCAGAGGTAAGATCACTAACAGAATAACCTCTCAAAGCTAGATTTTTACTTTTTAACGTTCAGTCGCACAAATGGTGCAGGAGGTGACAGTTATCCCGGTGTCTGAAGGTAGACTTTTCATCTGTGGAAAACCAGAGACGGGATTGATGCAGAGATGAGAGCAGGAATTGCTGAAGAGCGAGGATCCGACAGAGGATCCGTCTTATGAATTCACCTAATTTATGGCCACATTGATAAAGGCCTTGTGACACACACTGATTATAGCAAGATCGGCATGTGTGTGTGTGTGCTAGCGTTCTCACATGCACAGCTTCAATTAAACATTTGGTTATCTGGCAGTGTCAGCCCTTCTCATCTTTTCCTCGGTCTCTCTCTCCATTTATCCGTCTGAAATCTACTCCCCAGCCTTTCTCAGAGACCTGTTGAGTTTAGCTTTTGCATTGCAAAGCACCCATTATAGAAATATTTAAATAAACTCGTCTCTTTAGGTGAATAACAATGAGCATTACTCGGATATGCTGCGCCAACCATTGGCGGAAAATATAGATCTTTAATTCATTTTGCATTGTTCTGGACACTGCAGCTTATTGCTGGTGCAGGGGAAATTAACTCAAGGTCAACACCGAGAGTTGTCCGAGGGCAAAGAGACAGTCGGCGTGTTGGAGCTCTGGGAATGACTCTGCAAAAAACTCTCTTCCTCTCTGCGCTGTCTCTGACCTTGGGTACCCTCTGCTCTGGTCTGTGGCATTAATACTTTGTTGTCAAACGCCTTGTTAAGCAGACGTGAGGTTATAGTCACTAGCTGTCTGATGATTGGAGATTTTATGTGGCGGACTAGAAAAAAACAGTAGACTATTTAAATAGCTGACCTTGATTCACTCAGTCCTGGTGTGTGTGTGCTCTTCCTCCCTCACATCCTTTTTCTCACTTCGCAGGTGTTTCAAAATTGTTTATCGAGCCTTGTCTCCGATGGCAAACCCTTCTTATCAGTTCCCAGTGTCACAAACATTTAACTTGCTAAATTGCCATTTTGTTTTATTCCCTAGCAATATTATCCCTCATACTTTTTGGTCTCATAGCCTCTGATCTTGTCCTCCCTCCAAATTCCGTTATCTCTATTAGCTTACCTCTGTTCTTCTCTACTATTTGATATAAATACCCGTATTGTTCTCCCTCCAATTCTCTCCCTATCCCTCTTACTTCTTGTCATTGTGTACCGCCCTCTCCTGCCGTGTGTGTGTTTTTATCTGTCAATTTTCTCCATGTTTAAACACCCATTTGCAAGCCATTATTCATTTGATTTGAATCACGGTGGTGTACGTATGTGTGGATTGGAGGTTAGGTGGTGTGCATGGTGCCCAGATCACCTTGAGAATTCAATTATACCCCCACTCCATGGTGTTAAAAAGCAAAGGCAAGCACACACACACACACACACACACACACACACACACACACACACACACACACACACACACACACACACACACACACACACACACACAACTGTCTGACTCCAGTGCAGAGAAAGTTCGCCCGGTGGGATCGATCTCCGGACGGGCGTTATTGGATTTCTCAGATGTGTTCCGACGCCCTTAAAGGTCACCGCTAGAATGAATGCCACCGACACTACACCACCAAACAGGTCTATCTTTTTCTGTGTTTGTGTATGTCAGACATGGATCAAAAGAGAGAGAAAGCTAGAGAAAGCAAAACAATTTTCCAACATGATAAGAACATGCTAGCTGAACCATCTCTTGAGTTACTTGAGCTGATCCACAGCTTGGTTTCAATTGAAGCTGTACCTTATTTGTTATCCTCATTTTCAGGTATCATATTTGTGTTATCGTGACATGTTTACATACTCTAATTCAAAACAAGAAATGAACACAGATCAAGTACGCATTTAGCATGAAAAAGCTAACGCAAACAAGAGCAGACACCTATGTTCCTATCCCAGTATATCTCATACGAGTGCTTTTTTTCAAGTTTTGAACTCACAATCCAACCCTTGCCGTTGTGGTTGCGTGAGAACGGATAGAAGGCACCCAGCTGCATCCAGCGAAGACACATCTCATACTCTCCGTCATTGAAGAACCCACATATGTCTGCCCCAGTCTGAAAAACAGGGACATAATGTCAGTACGAGTGTGTAAAAGGTGACACAGATGGGCAGAGAGATGGACACCAGGGTGAATGTGGGTCTATGAAGAGCAGTGTCCAACCAGAAGATACTTTGGTTGCAAGCATCATGTTTCTGACGTGTCCTTGACTAAGACACCACGAGAGTGAGCGATGTTGTCTGTCTGACCCTGTGGCTGCATTGGCTCGGGGCACGCAAATGATTTACCATATAGGGATCGATGAGGTGTCGGATTTTAATTATTATTAGGTGTGCTGAGGAGACGTCAGAAGGACAACATGTCAGGGAGAGACAAACACAAAGAGACAGCGGGGAAAACAAGCAAAGTCAGAGCAAGCCAGGACACCATGCAAAATATAACTTTTTATATAAATTGTATTAGGCCTCTTAGTTTGGGGGAGGGGGGCAATGACATGCTTCACGTTGTATCCCGAGATGTCCTTTGATCAAAGGGTGTAGCAAACAAAACAACATCACTCAGGCTGCTGTAATCTACTTAGGGAGGACAAGGTCACATCAATAAGATTATGTCTTGTCAAAACTGAGATCAGATGATGACACTTACATAAGAGATGCCAAACAGACTGAACTCCATCATGCCTGTAGATCAAAGGAAAAGGGGATACATGTCAGGTTAAAGAGTGCTTTTTCTTCACCAAGTTTGCATGTGTGAATTAATCACCTTACCATAAGTGTACAAAACCTAAATATTGTTGATCACTGTTGATTTGTTAAAATGATGAGAATCAAGTTGTATCTAATGTTTGTACCTATAATAGATTTGAAAAGCTGGTCCCAGCTCGAATAGTTGTCTCCAAGCCAATGTCCGGCCCATTTTCCACTGGAAGGGTAAGTCGACCTGGTCACCACAACACCTCTTTTACCTGTCACTTGCTGCACTGCACTGCAATGAGAGGAGAAACTCAGTGATTTCAATGTTAAAAGAACGGCATTTATACACATTTATACAGCTTTTTTGTGGTCTTTACAACATCTAAAAGCTCTTTTACAAAAACATGTCGGCATTTACCCATTCAAACACATTCATACAGAGATAGACACGTGCCATACAAAGTGCACCTGCTCAGGGAAACTTACATTCACACATGTTGGTCATGAAAAAGAATTGGAGAAACTTTGGGTTGAGTATCTTGGCCAAATATACGGCAAGGGCTGGGGATTGAACCACCAACCTTCAGATCGGTGGACACTTTGGAGGTGAACGTTTTTTCTCCCCCTTCAATGAAGTTCGTTGTTAAATGAAATCAGCTAATTAATTGGAATTGTTGAATTCAGCACAGTACTAATAATGATACGATATTCTTAAGGCCCAGTGGTGTGGAGTATCCCCGGGCTCTTCTGTATGTAATGATGCAGTCTCTGTGTCGAGAGGACCAATGTAGTTTCACAGGATAATTATCATAAACATTTCATAAGAGTATATTTCTTCAGATAGCGGCAATATATCAGTTATGCATCCCCCTTGTGATTGCGTTTGGCAAACACAATTCATGCTCATTTAGCTCCATTTTCTCTTCCGTAACGATGAATTAAATCTGTTCTGATTCTGGGATTTATGTGCTAATGTGTCCATTTTGAAATGTGGTCAGTTTCATTATGAAATACTACAAACACGTTATTTGTGATCATCTGCCAGATAAAGTGTCCTTTTTGTATAAACTCTAACCCTAACTGTGTTTGATTGGGATAATCATGCTTATTGGTCCATTTTGAAATGCAGTCAGTTTCATTGGGTAATACAAACACATTATTCGGGATCATTTGCCATATTAAGTGTCCTTTTTTTTAAACCCTAACCCTAGCTTAACCTGTTAAGCCCTGAGCCTGTTTTTCAGGTCTCAGGCTCCCAGAACAAATTACTATAACTTCACTTCTAAAAGGGGTAAATTAATAATATTTGTTCTCAAAGCAATGATAAACCTGTAGTTTTGGATGTAGAAAAGTCAGAATCCATATAATCAAAATCAAAATCAGATTGAACATAGTGAAACAATTTAAATTCTAGTGTCCATCCAAAACAAAAACATTACTTATAGTGAAAACCACCCTTGAATGATGGGATAGTAGACTAAAAGCTTTAGGAATCCAAACTATAACATATCATAAGTACCCTGTATCAAGATTGATGCAAAACAAGTGACATTTGACCTTTTTAGAGAGATTTAGAAAAAAAAAACACTTCTGGGGTCATTTGGGTGCATTTTCCATATCTTTGGCCCCCCTTGGTCAATTTTGATGATTGACACCTCTTTTTAACCGTTAGGTTTAGAGCCTTTGTTATTACCCTTTTGTTTCATTTAGCTAAAAATGGTTAATATTGTCTGAAAGCTGAGTTTCTTCCCGTTAACTGGGTATGACACATTAATAGGTTTTCAAATGTTAAGAAGCCCGAGACACCGTTTCGTGAAAAAAATACGTGGGCGGGGGCCTCCGGGTTGAATAGGTTAACCCTTGTACATTACAATTTCCTCATCCATCATCTGTGTTGGTTTATATGGACATTTTCACTTTTGCACAATAATATGTGTAATCTGCCCTGATAAATGTATTGTTAAATAAAAATTAGGGCCGGGACTTTAACGCGTTAATTAAGATTAATTAATTACACAAAAATGAACGCGTTAAAAAAATTAACGCATTTTAATCGCACTTATTTTTGCACCGTGGAACGTTTCTCACTGGATGAGTTTCAGGCGTACCGATTATACTGGAGCACCAACTAACGTTCATGACTTCAGACAACAACAAACCACAGTGAACAACAGTGGGAAATGTTGTTTTAAAAAACGGACGGATGGAAGCGTTGATAAGAGCACCGTTGAGTGCAAATTATGCAAAAAGGAATTCGCATATCACCGCAGCACATCAAGCCTCAAGTATCACCTCAATGCAAAACATATAGCAGCTAGCGTGGAAGCTAGCGTGGACGTTAGCCTCTTTTATCGCGTTCACACCATACAGTCTATGGTTCACACCAAAAAGAGCCGGTACTAAAATGAGTTCATGAGAACCTTTTTACCCCCACGAAAGTCCCTGCTAGAGAGCAGAGAGCTGCTAGAGAGCAGGGACTTTCGTGCGGCTCTCTTGTGAGAAAAGAGCTATATTTCTGATTGGCTGGGCGGATTGCAAACCACGCCCCGTAAAACTCCCAAAAAGTTTGGTGAAGCCGCCATTTTATTATCCTCGCATTAGCATTATTAGCCTTAGCATTAGCCCAGCGCAGAAACGCAGAGAGACTAACTTATGGCAACACAAAATAAAACATGGGAGCGGTGGAGATGAGGAGGTGTCGGCGTTCTGGCGATTTACTCGGAAGGCTTCAGTAGAAGCTGCTGGGACTCCCAGCAGCTTCTACTGAAGCCAGTCCCCAACTCCGGGGACTTCCGGCCGGGGACTTTGGGCGGCAGTATACGCCGTGAAGTGGTTTGCGGCCTGCCAGTAAACCCAAAGCAGAAGAAGAAGAAGTGACGTCAGCGGCTTCATTTGCCTAATCCACCCCCAGGTTCAAAGAGTTCTCATGAACCTTTGTGGGAAAAGTACTGCGGTGTGAATGCGCCTAATGGTATACTAAAATCCATGTGAAAAAAATTGCTTCTCACTGTTCTCAGGTCAAATATTTATATGCGATTAAAAATGCGATTAATTTCGATTAATTAATTACAAAGCCTCTAATTAATTAGATTAATTTTTTTAATCGAGTCCCGGCCCTAAAAAAATAAATGTTCACTTACTCATAGGTGGGTTTGGTGTGGGACCAGCCATAGAGATTGTGGACGTCATAGTGAAGGACTCTTTTTCCATCGCTGAGTATCTGCTCGCTGTTCATGCACAGAGTCTTGTGGTTCAAACCACGATGTTTAGACTCCAGAGCTTTTGGAGACAAAACATATAGCTAAATATATAGATATTTAAAAGCATGCTCATATTGTTGATATCATTTTAGTACATTAATTTAATCAAACATTAGGGAAATAAATATAATTTTGAGTGTCTTACGTGGCATATATGGAGGGTTCTCTAGGAGTGGGTTACCAAGACAGTTCCCTCCAACTGTACCGTGGACAAAACTGGCGGGCTCATTCATGTCCTAAAGATGAACAGAGACAATGAAATCAGGCAGAAATGATAGAGGTGATAACTCCACTTTATTAGTATGTCTTCTTTCAGGTCACTCACAATCCAGAGGCCGTCAAATGTTACATTTCCATAGAAATCCTTGATTTCTTGTAGCCACCACGCTGCGGTTGTGTTGCGGAAGAAGTCAGGGAATGTAGTATTTGCTCTGTAAAGCTGGAAATGGGACAGTTGAATGATCTCATGCATGTTTATAAATACTCTGAGTTTGGAAATGATGTATGTTAGTGGGTTGAATATGGAATACATTGTACCTCTACTTGGGTATCCCAGTCCAGAGATTCATCTACTGTGACATTGGGTCTATCTGGCCACACCTACAAACAGGACACATTACACCATCACACTCAAAAACATCACAAAGTCTGTTTCAATACAAGCTTACATATTTGTCCACTTATTTGTTGGGCCATCATTTTCCTCTTACCTTCCCCCACACAATTTCATCACTGATGCTTTTGGGATATTTGATGAAGACATCCTGTGCTAGACCTCTGTCGAAAGCAGGGTAGTCGCCTCGAGGCTCATTGCCTGAGATGGCTGGATCCTGGAAAGAAACACAAAGCTTTTAATATATTTAGAAAAAGAGAGTCTCCTATGATTCTCATTTAAAACTTTTTTCTATGATACGCCGAGCATATTGGTTGAAAATAAAAAATGGAAATGGGGGATTCTCATGAATTCCTCTTTAATCTTAATCATTGCACACACATTGACATTTATTGCATTACCAGAATGAAGATGAACCTCATGCCTTCATCCCTCATCGTGTTCACCAGGGCAGGCAGTCCTTTAAACTCTGAGTCCAGAACAAAGTCCAGCTGACGCTCCATGTAGTCAATGTCTGCATACTGGACATCCTGCAGCAGGTACCAGAAAAAAGCTCATTGTGACAGTTGTTTTATTAAGGAATATCAGAACTGATATCAAAACAACATACAAGACGTTTTAAGGAACAATTGCTTCCTGTATTCAATTGATATATTTTCTATTTGGTGCTATCAGCATGAACATATTCCACTGAAAAACTTGTTCAACTCTTTCCTGCATATTTAGCTCCGGGAATAGCTGGTACACTATCTGAATGCAATTACAGTTGGAATAAATGAAATGACAAGGTACATTTCATTCAAATCAATCGTCATTAGGTCAGAGAAATTCAATGCGCGTCAAATGCTGGAATTCCTAAACAGACATGGCTTCAAGGATTTTTGCCCAGGAGATATAAGCGTTATTTATGTTAATATGAGCGCCGTGGATGTATATTAAGAGAACTTGCAGGCCCAAAGACAGAAGAAAAGAAACGTAATGTGTGGGAATGTCAGAATAAATGCAGGATTTTAAAACTAACTCTGTGAATCTGGTGGTCATCTCTGAGCGACACGCACAGAAGAGGAGATATGGAAGAGGTTAAATATTTGTACACTATAATTCCTTTTTAATCTTAAAAATAAACAACCGTGTTCATGGTAATGTTACACACTGACTTTGTTCAATGCTTGACACATGTTCTTTGCATGTAAATTAGTGGCCAAAGAACCCTGAACCCCCCCACAGAGGTGCAGGTAGCCTGAATGTTTATGTTGTTACTGCTATGTCGCTCTGCTGGTCCGAAAAGGCAGACCTGGTGGGATGCTAAATATATAAAATGTGAATATTTCTCTGCAACTATGTTGTTTTCAGGTCAGTGATATTTCCAATTCCATACTCATGTGCCCGCCCAGAGACGTGCACACATAGACTCTAGGTAGTGCTTGAGCACCTGCCCGTTTTGCCCTCTTGACAGCAATGTGCCCTTTTGAAAGTTCTTTTTTTACAGTTTTTTTAATTTTTTTTGTACAGTGTACTGTATGTGGCTCATGGTAACATCGATCAATTCTGGATTAAAAGCTTCTAATATATACAACAATGCCCCAAATGCGCGTTGTAATTTTGTCAGACATCCCCACACGTGCCCCGCGGCACTCCCATACGTGCTCTGGCTGCAGCCCCTCCCTTCCCTGCTCTCAACGTGAACGCGCAGCGCGCAGAGCTGACAGTCAGTCAGTCAGACAGGCCACGGCGGGTGTGTGGTGCAGCAGCACGCAGCAACACGATTAAAAGTGCCCTAGTGACGACCAAGTAAGTAACCACCAGGTAACAAATACAACGAGTGTATTGTTTAATCCCCTAAATCAGATGCCAAACTAAACTATACAGGGTTCGTACGGTCATTGAAAACCTGGAAAAGTCATGGAAATTCAAAATGCAAATTCCAGGCCCTGGAAAAGTTATGGAAAACAATATTTTTCCCAAAGTTTTGGAAAAGTCATGGAAATGTAACAAGTTGCGTCAAATATAATTTACATGTTATCTAATCGCCGAAATAATCTGCGGTCGCGAGCTGTTATGTGCCATCATGACGCGCATGGTGTTCATTTTTAATATATGAAGCGCGAGCTGTGTGCTCGAGTCTTCTTGCCTGTCGGGCCGGCTGAACTCTGCTGCTCCGGGATGAGGGTCAGCTACATTATCTACGGTGTGTTCGTTAACTGTGCGGAGTCACTGCGGCACAGACTGAGCCGCTGGTGAACAGCTGTTAGAACGGGCCGTTCAGGTGTTCAGAGCAGAGCGGCAGAGCGTGATGTGCACTGAAACGTTTTTTTGTCGCAATATCATTGTCACTATCTGCTAACGTTAGCTTTCGTTTTCTAATAGTTTTTTTCATAGGCTATAAACAGAGGTGGTATAAGTATAGAGATTGTAGGCTACTAGAGTAAAAGTAGAAGTATACTCAGATCTTGTACTTTAGTAGAAGTACTCAGATCTTGTACTTAATAAAAGTAGAAGTACTCAGATCTTGTACTTGAGTAAAAGTAGAAGTACCAGAGTGTAGGAATACTCTGTTACAGTAAAAATCCTGCATTCAAAATGTTCCTCAAGTGAAAGTAGAAAAGTATTATAAAAATACTAAGAGGCATGAAAATACATTTTCAAAATGCTCAACAGTGCTGCCAAAATGATAAACTGACTGCTACACAATTAAAATAAATGCTTTTATATATTTCTATTAGATGTAACTCTTTGGCGTTTCTGTTATTATTACCTGCTGCTTTAGTTGTTCTGACTGCTAAAATCCTCTGTTATTCCTCATTTTAAAGCCGATATTCCGTGGGGTCGGGGGCTCGGATCCTTGTCACCTTTTTCATACCTGATGAGTTTGCATCCCTGACTACAGTTGCTTTAGCGAGTAGAAGCTAGTAAGCCTACTATTTGATTTGTTTTAGATAGGCATCTGCATCAGACAGCATATGGTTATTGAAATAAATATATATGCAATTACGACATACAAGATGTGCCTCCCTTAGCTTCAGATTGGACCCCCCTAAGTCATTTAGAATAATACAAATAAATGTTAAAATAATTAATTTTTTGATAATAAATCAGTAAAATCAGGCAAAAATAAGAATTAAATAACATAACCCTAACCTAACCCTAACCCTAAAACCGAAATAAAGTAACCAAAAACCGAAAAGAAAAATCCGCCATTATCCGGCAAATTTTTGCGCACAATTTCGGAGCGCACAATTTCGGAGCGCACAATTTCGGCGCGACCGCCACGACGACTCAGAAGGTGCCCTTTTTTTCCTCTTGAGCACCTGCCCCTATAAATGTCTGTGCACGCCACTGTGCCCGCCCCACCGATTTTTTATACCCAAGGCCCCCCCTCGGGAATCAAAAGCCCACCCACCGATTTAGTGCTGCTGTCGGGGCTTTTCCTACATAACATTTAAATCTGTCTTGACTTACTGTTTATGAGGTTTTATTTGCTTCTGACTCTTATTTGTTTTAAAGTGAGAGCAAAACCTTTATAGGCTTTGATTGCCTCTGTATCACTGGCTGTTTAGGGTTGGTTGCTTTCATTCGAGTTAATGATACATGATTCTTTTTGGCTGGCGTCAGCTCCTTGCAGGTTAGCTTTGTGAAGGCCTATTCAGGTAATCTCTTGATAATCAATTGATTTAGATGCTTGCTTATTCCCATGTTGGACATATGGACCTGGCCAAACCCAGTGCTCTCACAGATACTTATTTGTATGTGAACCCCATATTTCACTGTCAGAAAGAATTATTGGTTCTGCTACAAACTGGAAATGTCTACAGGCAGGGCAACCTATAATAGGATGGATTTAAAATGAAATTAGAGATCACATTTCATTAGGTTAAACCGGAGGTACCCAATGTATTCCATGAATTTAATGTAACTTAACTTATAACTTATTTTATGTTATTTAGTTATTTTTCACATACAGTGAATCCTATTGTTAAAAAAATGGAGATACTGTGTTGGATTTAGCCCAGACTATTCCACTAAGTGCCTTCATTATTTAACCTACAGCAGGAATAGGAAGGCAATACAATGAATCCTTGAGTCGAGACACTGAATGAATGGAATGAGTGTGTCGTCAAAATCAGGCAAACATACATTCTGTTTTCTTCAAGGTTGTGTCTTCCTGGTCGAATGTACTTATTGTAAGTCTCTTTGGATAAAAGCGTCAGCTAATTGCAATGTAATGTAATGTAATGTAACATACTGGGATAGGATGTACAGCATGTGGGCAGCATCTACCTAGAGTGGTGCAGTGATGACGTATTTGTTGTAAAACGACACAAACGTTAGCATCACAAGGCTCTAGGGCTGCAACAAACGACTAATTTGATAATCGATTAATCTATCGATTAATCAACTATTCGGACTATTACTGTATGCCTTGCACAATTTCTCAAACGCTCTTATTTAGCCATCAACTTTTAGATTTAGCTTGAGGTTGTTTTAGGCATGTGGAAACTAACAAAGAAGACAATAAAGATGAATACTTGATTCAAAAATACATATATTATTAAATTAACTAAACAAATTGTGAACAAAATTAACATTGCTTTCTATTTAAATTAAATAAATAATATTTCGCATCAAAAGAAACAACAATGTTTTAACAAATCGTATTAAATAATGTGATGACAGAACTGTAAACAGAATAGCTGAAACTTTAACAAAATAAATAACGCTGTTTCCTCTAATCATTAACCCATGCTTGTATCATTGAGTTAACTCCGTGTGTTGCTGCTAGCATACATAACACCTGTCGTGGAAACGTTACTCGTGGATGGGGCTACAGAGCTGCTAGAAAGACAGTTGAACCCGGTACATTCCTCCGTCTGCATGCGGAGCACTTTTGCTAAATGTTTAGACAAATTACTCGTGTTACCGCCCTTACATGCTAAACTCTTATTGCACTTTTGGTAACGAGGATTGTCCACATCGAGACGGGTAAAGTTTAACCACACCTCAGAGCGCGTTCTGTGGCATGTGGCATGTAGCAGCCGCGTGTGTGTAAACTGCCCCGCCCCCTCGCACACAGACGGGAGAGAGATCTCGTCTGATCGAAAATACATCATAGACGCATTTGTTTGTCTTTTTGCATATTAGAAACGAGTTGGCGACACTAAGACTGCGATATAATGTTTTTGTAGCAATAATACACGACATATATTTTGTAAATGTCTCCAGTACCGATAAAAAGACCAATAACGTTGGAGCTTAACGGCGCGTAAAACACACCTGATGACGTCACCAACGAATCGACGACTGAATTAGTTGGCAGCTAATTTGGTAATCGATTTTAATCGATTAAGTCGATTAGTTGTTGCACCCCTACAAGGCTCCCATGACAAAAAGCAATGGGATTTTCCATTGGATTTTTGAATTTAGCAGAAATCTATGGTAAACACACGGTAATGATACTAATAAGTAAAACTACACATATTGTTCAGCAGATCATCTCAACATATTAACAGAAGTAAAAAGCTAATGTTAAGCAATAAAGGAACAAGATCACGGTTACATGGCTGCGCATCACCACCGCTAAGCTAAAGGTGGCTAATGTTCGGCGGGATGACATTTAAAAGTCTCATTTACACACGTTTTATGACATGTAGAAGCTTCTGATATTTACGAATGGGGTATTTACTGATGTTTTTTATGTCGTAGGACACAACGTGAACATCTTTTGAGTTAGTGTTAACCACGTAGGCTTTTTAACAAAATACCTGAACTTACATAGGGTATGCCCGCTGCCCTCATGTCTCTGTAAAGATCTGCTATCTCCTGGTCGTTGGCGTATCCATAGCGACAGAGCTGGAACCCAAGGGACCAGTAGGCAGGTAGAACAGGTCGTCCAATCAGCTGTTAAGAAGAACAACAAACAAGGAAGTCAAAACAGTTCAGCAAGAGTTGAAAAAAAAAGTTGTTTTGCAGGAAAATGGGACGGTGTCCACAAAGTGTTTGTTTGGTCTGTGTTTGTGTGTGTGTGTTTAGATAGGGCTAAATGAGAGAGCGCAATGAAGCAAGGAACTCCCAGCTGCTGCAGTCCATCAACAGCGGCCCAGGGCCAGACACAAAACACACTCACACACACACACACACACACATGCACACAGTTAGACACAACAGAGAGGACTTACCGCAGTGTACTCCTGCACCACCATTTCAGGCGTAGGTCCCAGGACCATGTAGAAATCAAGGATGCCGCCCACAGTGCGATAGGTTATGGATGGAGTTGGCTGGAAAGTCACATCTGGAGAAAAAGTTAGAAAGATATTGGTGTTTTGTAAACATGTAAATGAAGTTGTTGGTTTGTGTGTATTAAGAGCCTATGCTCAATGACTGACAGGGTAGGACAGGATGAACATGCCACAACAAAACTAAAACATCTTCTACATAGTTTTTCTATGTAGAAGATGTTTTAGTTTTGTTGTGGCATGTTCATCCAAAAACATTGGCCTCTGAAATGATATGTTCTAAAAATGAAATAGTAAAATACAATAAATGTATTATTTTGTATTTTTGTATTCAGCACATGAAATCATCCTCGAGGGATATGAAGTTACTTTAAAAGCAAATGAAGACACAATGTTATAAAATACATTAAAAGTATATATTTTTACATAGATATTTTTTTGTTTTTTATTCAGAAAATGAAGTTACTTTTGAGGGACATGAACATAAAATCATATAGAAAGCCTTTAAAATAATACTTTTTTTACATACATTTTAGTTTTGAAACGTTTTTTTTTATTCAGAAAAAAGTTTCAGGGCACATAAAATTGTATAAAATAAATGTAAACAATTAATTTCCAATGTATAATATTTGTTTCATTTGTATTCTTGAACTCACTTCAGAGGGACATTTTGGCACAAAATAAAAAGCTCTGATCATTATTTTGCCAAGTGAGAAATGTGTGTATACAAGTACGTGTGTGTGTGTGTGTGTTTGTGTGAAGCATGTTTATTTTCTTCATGTTTATTATGTATTACTGTTCAGTATGCAAATATGCAAAAGTGGGCATGAGCAGAACGCGCTCATTACGCTGTGTCTTATATAAGGCTCCGTCAAAGGGACATGTCATCAAAACATGGGAGATAGCCTCTCTCATTAACACATAAACTCTCGGTGCATATGTAATCGAATGCCATTATGTGTGCATGTGATACTGTTGGTTGCATTTGCATGTGGCATCTTCTGACTAATGTGTGCCTTTGTGCATGCATGCTTTTGTATGTGTGTTTCTCTCACCCATGGCATTGCTGTTGAGTAGCAGCACACCGTGAGCGTCAGCAGTGTCCTCCAGGCCCATGTAGAAGGGATGCACTCCGTAACAATTCATCTTGTACTGCAGCACAGAGACAGAGAGGGAGAGTGAAGGAGAAGGGAGGGATGAGTGAATGTTAGGTAACGAATTGGTCTGTTCTGCCGCTTGTACATATGTTTGCTTGTGCGCCACTTTGTTTATTCATGAGCATTTTTCTTTACACCTGACAGGGATTCTCTCATTGTGTATATATAGGAACGACAACTTGCTATAATGGGCTTGCTCAAAGTTCTGTTAAAGGCTTTTGCAAAAGTAGGGAGAATATGCCTAAAACTATCCTCTATGCCAAGGTACAGTACGTGCACTGATTTAAACATTTATTAAAATATGTATACACTATATAGTGTTAGAAATAGCACCCAATAGTAAGGACGATTTAAAAAAGTTACTAATTACGATTATTTCGACTGATATTGAAACTGCAATATGATTCAGGATATTGTAGGGATTGATCAATTCCAAATAATAATTATCATTAAAAAATATATTAAATTATGTTTTCTTTACAAGATCGGTAAATATGTTTTTTATATAAATAAATATCTTAAATCTGTAGAATAAGATTTGTAGGCCTGGATATATCTGCAGTTTGAGAATACATCAACATGGTATTTGAACACATATTTAGTGGACAAATATTGTACATCCTGCGATTTGAATATGGCACTAGTGTATACTGTATAAATACATATATACAGTATATCGATGAAACATGTATTATGAATATCAACCAAGAACGCGAATCCCAAAGATCCCTTTCGCCTGGATTTGAAGATATCAACAGAGTATTGGCGCAGGGTGGGAATTTCACGACGGCCACGACGGCCATGGCCGTCGTTGCCCCGCACTTTGGCCGTGATGCCCTGTGAAAAAAAATGCAATTCACGGCCAAAGTGGCCTTGGTGCCCCTGTCAAAAGTTCTAGTGTAAACAACGCTAGTAAAGTCATATTAGTGCGCGCAGTAGGATAGTCCCGTGCCTGTGGATCAGAGCGATTGCTCTGCTGTGATTGTTCCGTCAGAAATGCCTGTAGGGGCCCGACAGCCTGCTCCTCAGCCGCGGGAGCAAGACAAGCACAGGTAAGCAAGCGGACCAAGCTGTTTTGATATGATTTAACTGAAGTATGTGGTAGTATTTGAAAGGACTTAACATTTACGTGTTTATAGAAAGTACTATTGATAGGTAATTACCATTGTATTAGCCTATTTAAAGTTGACTCGTTACATTTTGTCATGAAAACTAGCGATAGCTAGCTAGTTTGGATAGCGCTAACGTCTTCCCTTCAAGGGGTCTACATCTAGTGTTGCTTCTACAAGCTAGCAGATAGCTGTCACCTTTGAATCTAGTATTTTTCTTGCTAAGCGGTTTTGATATAATACATGACTGACTTATGTGGTTTATGGCTGAACTTAACGTATACGTTAAAGAAACACTATTGCTATTCAGCCATTTGTAAAACGACTGGTGTTGACTTTAGTGCTACACTTTTCAGTCATGTTGATTGACCAGCGTAATTTAACGAAAAGGCCTTTGTGCCCTGTCATGTGGCCTTTGTGCCCTTGAAAAAAATGTGAACGGGAAGGCCAAATGGCCTTGCCCCTAAAATGACGAAATTCCAAGCCTGGTATTGGGACAATAAAACAAAATCTAATCCTTAATTTAGTGTAAAAAGACCCAATACACATGCAAATGAAGAAATGTTTATATGATTCTGATTTAAAATGACTTTAATCAACTTATTTGACTGCAAGCGGACGTCTATTTTTCCTTAATTTGTCAACGGAAATGTATCACGTTTAATAAATGTTTGCATTAGCGTGCATTGGTATTCTACACCAGGGGTGTCCAAACTTTTTTCACGAGGGTCATATACAGAAAATATACGAAGGGCTGGCCCGCACACTAGAGGTGAGGTATATTGCCTCATAAGGTCAGTTATAAGTTAACCACATTAACCAAATGTAGGTCAATTATGCTTGATACTTGAAAATGCCCTTAAGAAAAAAACACCCTATATCTCAGCTCTCCAGAGGGTTTACTTTATTTTGTTGGACTTTATTGCAAGCTTGTTAGGTAAATAAGTTATTGTGCCTTTTTTCTTATCAACTAAGATATGTTAGAACATTTTTCCAACTTGAATTGACTGAATCCATTTGAAAAGTGGGCTTATAAATACATGAATACTACTGTGTAATATATGTTTAATTGTATATTTAAGAAGTACAATATAACACAAGCACAAGTTTCATTTGTGGGCCATATTACATAATACCTTTTTAATTTACCGAGGGCCGATTCAAAGTGGTCCGGGGGCCGTAGTTTGGACACCCCTGATCTACATGCATACACTGCCGTGTGCTTTATGTGCATCTGTTACAATACTGTTCTCTGATAGTAGAGTGAGGACTTTATGTTCCTCCTCTATCTGCAAGTGTCCCTCTGTTGTCTTCAGTGTTAAGACGGGATGGAACGAGACAGAGCGGGCTAAGAGGATCGCGGAGAAAGGTGGCGGGGGACAGGAAATCTGCCACTTTAAGATGTCACCGTCCTGTAGGAAAACTCATGGGGACGTCACACTCCATCAGCCTCCTGCTCTTCTGGTTCACAAGATGTTGTTAAACTGTAATGAAATGTCTATAAGGACTGCTTCTACCTCTGTGTCATCTCTTTCTGGATGAGGAGGGCTTTTTTCTTTCGATGTGTGTGTCCTTGTGGCCTCGCTACATGGTGGGATGACTCAAAAAGCAGAAAGGTCATTAGCTCGTCCGCTAACAGAGAGTGACAGCTAGTGACAGTGTTCCCTCTGTGTCTGTGTTTCTCCACTTCACACTCACATTCTGCATACATTTGCATTTATTATAATAAGCCAACTACGGACGCTCTTCCTAATAAAGCAGCATTTGAAATAAGCAATTTACTCGGTGCCTTATAAAATGTCATATTTATATTCCCCTTTATATGCTACACAATCTCCTCCAGAGTACATTACAAAGTCCGTCCCTCAACTATCAAGTATTCAAACCATCTGTCCCTTTCATGTTGTTGCAGTTGTGTATCCTTGTGGCTATGTCTTCGCACATTTTCAACAAAAAAGACCCCTGAGAGTAAGATCAGATACTCTGCATTGAATATGTGTGACATTCAGTTTGTTTATCATTTTGTAGAGTTTGTGTTCCTTTGAAGTGATCTCTTGTATTTATGTGCAGCTATCGGTTGTTCATTAAAGCTACAAACAGCAGTGGTGGAGAGCTCTGGGAAATGGTGAATAATATATTGAAGCGTTATTGGGGCTTTAGCAGGACACAACATTTACAAACAAAAAATGTGGAATTCGTTTATGTTATTATATTTTATTGTTATTCCATATATTCTATCTATACTCTATAGATATTTATCATTTGACTGATTTTATATTTCTACTATTTCTACTGTTATTTTTGTATTTTATATACACTCACACGTTCACTCATTTAACTAATTATTATTATAATAATTGTAGTTTTTATAATACTATGTATTATATTATTATTATTGTTATTATTATTATTATTATTATATGTATTTATTATTCTCTCATATTTTGTATTATTTGTTAATGATTTTATTTGTGTCAATGTTGTTATTTTTTATTTTTCGTAATTTTATTATACATTTAAAGGGGATCAGTATATCTAATTGTTAGTACTTTTTAGCTAATCACATTTTTTTCTTGGCCAAATCCTATTTCAATTGTTCTCTTATCAGGTTTAATATCAATGTTTCAAAGACAGTCTACATACAGAGTCCATGTCTGCACGTCAAGCTTTTTTTTCCCGCTTATCAAACCTTTTTTCACCTATTTGCAATTCCCCTCTCCTGAGGGGGCCCCATAACATTTGTCTGAACCCTGTGGAGCTGTCTTGAGAGATTAGCAATTAGCCTTGACAATGCTGATGCATGTGGAAACCTCAACCTGTCTGACCTTGACACCAGTCGGGAAAACATCATGACACTATATAACTGGCGCTCATATGAACGGCATCAAAGTGACACGAATGTGAGAAAGACAAGTTTAAATACTGTGGAGGAAGGTTGTTTACACTGCATTTTCTACAGAGTGATACATTAAAGACTGTATGCCATAACCAGTGTAAAATTGGTTTTGATGGATCATGCTGAGCTTTAAAAGAAGAGGAAAATATATATATATTTCCCGGTTCCATGTCAAAATGTGTTCATGGGAATCATAAACAGTCGCCCGTTCAGTGACAGGGATTATTTAAGATATGCAAATAATGCATACAATTTGCAGATGTTCCTTTAAGGCGGGCTTTTGGTTTGCAATGAAGATGTTTTTGTTGAACTGATCTAACACGGAAAGTACTGTAGATTATTGACCTGGGTTGAAAGTGGACTCGTTCAAGTTGCAACTGGGTGAGGTCTCTGGAGGGAACTTTGTTATTTTAGCTTTTGCAAGCCTTTCACATGCAGTTAAACATACAGTATATAACACACTCAAGGGTAACCCCCATGAAGCATTATAGGCTGCTTTAATATCAAACCGCTACACTTCAAATACATGACATGCTAGTAAACTAAACATCAACAAGTGTGAAATCTGATAAATACTATATGCGTATGTGCGTGAGTGTGGTTTAATGTGATACTTACACCGGGAGGCTGGTCTTTGGCGAACATTCCCCAGGTGTGATAGTTGAGGTTGTGTCTGTAGGTGGCGTGCTCCGTCTCTCCGAAGCCGTACACGTACTCCGATGACAGTCGAGTCGACACCTGGATGAACATCTCTGAGAAGGTAAAACCTGGCAGCGAGGAGTCCCAGCTGAGAGAAGTGACAGAGGATTAAATCCATGAGAGATGGAGAGAGAAGGGGAATTATTCTCAAAGGGAGATATTCACAGTATGTTTGACACAAATAAGCATAATAACTGCAGGCATCCCTTAGATGTACTTCATACATTTTAATTAGTAACATCTCAACTGCCAACTGTCACCCCTGCTTAGAAATATATTTTGAAAAACTCTTGAGTGCTTCATGTGACACCATCGCTGAAAAAGAGGGAACGACTTTAGCTTCTAATACACTGGCCAACTTTTCAACACATCTCATTGGGTAACAATGCCAGAACTGTGGAATCAGCATTGTGACTTTAATCTTACCAGGGGTGAAAAAAAAAACGAGTTCCTTGCCTGGAAATAGTTTTTCACACAGCGTCTTGCTTTATTTTGTGTTAATAGGACCATCTATACTGCCTAAAATTGCAATGGTGAATCACCGCCCTAAAGGGGCTGATTAAGGGACGACAAGAGGGGATTGCAGTGTGCTTGTTGAAACAATATGCTGGCTATGCATATTCATACCTTAATGATGAGGAGGGTATACCATGTATTAGAGGTACTGCACACACAGTGATAAAACACATTATCTTATGGCATAAATATGAACAATTCTTACAAAAAGGCATTTTAAGGGTTGAAATTAGCACCCCATCTACTGTTGCCCATTCATGAACATCACCAGGCAAATGCTGAGTCGACCAATTGGAATTTATCTATGTCAAGCTATCAGTAATTGGCAATCCAACTGACCCAGGTCCCTATATCTTCCTTATGGCCATATTTTTACTTTTCAAAATGATGCAATGGTTGGAGTTACAGTAGGTTTAGACCACGGCATGAGGCGAGCAGTGGATGTCAATAGGATATGGAAGGTAAACTACAGGAACAACATTTATTTTTACCGTGAGAAATACCCATAAACCCAACTCCTCTGCAGATGGAAATCAGCTATTGGCTATAATCTGGCATAATTAATATCTTCTCTTTTCTAAGATTAATGTATTTGTATGCATGGTCCTCTTTGAAATAAATACATAATAAATCTCAAACGTCCAGAACACATAATAGCCATCACAGCCACCCTGTACAACTTGAACACTCACATCTTGGTTCCTGTGCTCTTCCTTATGACCTGGATGCCGAACGGGTTATCGGTAAATTGGACCTTGTAAAGCCTTTTGGCCTCGTCAGTCTCTGGAGTAGCGGGGACCGACAGCGGCACTGGAACCTCGTAACGCTCTGTGTTTGGGTCCCAGATCTGGAAAGGAGGGAACGTTTGGATGTCAGGTGTTTTTATGGATGAGGCAAGCAGGATGGATGTATACAAATAAAAATAAAAAAAAGTCAAATTCCAGCAGAAACAAGCACTCACCTTGAACTGCAGCATGTCACTCTTGTGGTAACGGATGTCAACGCGGAGTGTGTTGATGTCTGGAGACCCTGGACGAACATTGCTCCGGTACTTGTTGTTCCGCGAGATGTCAAAGGTCATTCCTGAGTCTGTTTCTACTGATGTCGTCATGGTGTATCCATAGTCTTTTGGATAGAAGCACCATGGAGCACGTTCGATGTAGCTTGGCTAAATGAGGAAAAACAGCATATGAAATGTTAAAGATGCCACATTTTTCAATTTTGTTGTGATAAAATGCAATAATGGAGCAAAGCCTGCAATCCAGTTCAGGCAGTCAACTCGAGCTACAACGATACAGTGACATGCCTTAACCCTCACGTTTTATGAAAGTGTTTGTGGTTAAAGAAGATCAATGGTTACCACACGTTAACAAGATTGTCACGTCTTGTTCTACTACGACATAAAATATGTCTAAATAACCAACTCCAACAAATGTCATAAAAATGGCGGTTGCTAACAAGTAACCAACTAAACTTTTAAACGTTATCGCGCAGACACGACTACGCCTCTACCTAGCTTAGCCATGCAACCGTGATGTTGTTTGTTCATAGCCAAAACTAGCTTGTTATGCTAACATGGATGTCGAGATTATCCTGTTGTACAACACATGTAATTTGTATGAACTTATGTTGGCCACAAAGCTTATTTTCTGCGAGATCCAATGGGGAAATCCCATTGCTTTTTGTCAGGGGAGCTCTTGCGAGGGTAACTTGTGGGTCGGCTAACAAAAATACGTCCCACACACCAGCATCCTGTAGGCTCTGGGTAAGTTATTTAATGATGATGCGCCAGTATTCTATGTCAAAATATCTACGAGGAGTGATGAGGCCGGGGGCCTGGACACCACACTCTAACTGCTATTAACAACGATTCCATGTGAGCTGTCTGACTGGAATGAAATGTGAACCTCCTCTGTGTCACCCCTCACCTCCCAGATGCAGCCTCTGGCTCGGCACTTCGCCTCATCTGCGTTCTCGCCTGGATAGCAGTCGAAGCGCTGGTGCTCATTGGGCTCCACTTCCCACTCCACCAGATACGACTGCCCAACAATCAGCGAGAGGCCGGTCAGGAACATCACCTGTGTGTGTGATGAGGAGAAAGGGAGGATGGACGTGAGAAAGAGTGTTGATTATCAAATCCAAAGATACAAATGCAAGCACATGCCCAGACAGACTTCCCAGAGACAAAGTGTGTACTTGACGTTGCATGTGCTTTCAATTAAGACACAGCTGTTAATTTTCCTTGCTGTTTCAACAGCCTCAGCCGGGAATTATGACTCATCCTTACAACAAATCTCAAGGTGCCCCTTTCACTCTAGACACCATCCGATACATCCTCAGATGTGAGTACACCTCCGAGGATCTTCATCAGTCTTTTTTTGAGTGTGTCATTTAGTTTTGGAATCAGTCTTAAGCAAACATGTTGTGGAAAATAGCAGGGCACAAAATAATTTAATAAAAAGAGCACAGGTATACGTATATATATATTAACAAACAAACAAACACAATAAATGAATCAATAATGAAATAAATGAATAAATAACTAAATAATAAATAAATGAATGAAATTAATAACTACATAGATATAGAACAATTAAAAAATAAGGAATGAAAGAATTAATTAATACATTAATTAATTAATTATGAAATGAATGAACAAATACATAAGTAAATAAATGAATTACTGAATGAAATAGTTAATAAATAAATAAATTAATGAGTGAGTGAATAACTTAATAGTTAATAATAATGAATACATAGTTAAAATAAATAAAGAGGGCACCGGGAACTGTATAGGACATGCTATAAAGTGGCAAAGGATTTTATTTTTTAAAGAAAGACTTACGCAATCATGTCCGAAAAACTTTTGAATACAGCGCCGGTGATAGGCTAGGAGATACTGTCCTCTTATATTCTGCTTTCTATATGGAACTAACTATGTTTGGAGGTTTTAAGGTTGTTCAAGGCCCATTCTGACTCGGCATACAAAGACTGATGGACATGACAGCACAGACTTTAGGTTTAACAGCACATTTACCCTTCACCCCAGGAAATGATTACTCTTGAGAGTCATTTCATAAATGCATTCCTGTGTACGACCATATAGACCTTGAGAAGTGACAAAAGCACAGCACAGACGCACACACATGAACACGCGTGCTGAAGAGGATATACTGACGCTCACAGTAATACTTGACTGAACCTTCCTGACACCTGATACACTCTTACCGTTTGCGTTTGACCCTGGGCGCTTACCGTAGGACTATTGCTCAGTAATTCTTTCTCTTTGTGATACACAGGCTCACAGGAAAGCTTTACAATCCTCTCATGATGTAAATTGGTATCATCTCTTATACTTAAAGGCTAACCTTGAATGTACAGGAATGGTTAAAGTCTTATTGAAATAAATGGTGGCCTTTCGCAAGAGTAGCCACCGCTATACTCATCCCTGTGCATCTGTCCTGCGTCAGTACATCAAGGTCTTCCTCACGGTGGAAATACGTCGACAAAATTATGGGGAGTTTTTCACATTTAATGACTATATAGTGCTAGATTTATTTTTATTACTGACCTACTGATACAACCTACTAAAAAATAGCCTTACTCAAACAGTATATTATAATTATATTATCTTGTTAATACCAATACACCTCTGTAAATATATTGTAATATCTTTACTTTAACGTCTTGTGTTTATGTAAATAATATATCTTTTTTTTTTGTATGTATCTTTTATTTTATATTATTCTAAAATGAAGCATCTTTTGCAAAACCCAATTTCAACCAGGATAAAGAAATATTCAGATTCCCAATCCCTAATGTGTTTCTGAAAAATACTAACATTATTATTATTATTACATTATTACATTGCATTTAGCTGACGCTTTTATCCAAAGCGACTTACAATAAGTACATTCAAATTACTAACTAAGAACAACTACTACTGTTACTACTACTAGTATAATAATAATAATAATAATAATACTGTTAATGATCATAATATTAATAATAACAAACTGTAGTAATTATATCTTAATTAAAATCAATTAAATGTATTTGTTGCCACTTGAAAGCAGCAGAACAGGCTGTGAAACCACAGTATTATATTTCAGCAGACACATTATATTAAATAACATTACATAGCATTTAGCTTTTATCGAAAGCAACTTACAATAAACAGACATAAAATGACATTAGCATTTATTCAATATTCTGAACTTGGGCACCTGAGGAATGTAAGTCCACACATCATGTCTCGTTCTTTTTAGCTCTGATCACGTCTCCATTTACGCTGGAGGGATATGACTAGCTGATAAAAGCCTGGCGATGATCGCTATTCTTTGCATTTTAAGTATTGTTAGACTGTGTTTCAGCAACATTTGTATGTTTTTCACCCCTGGAAAAAAAACGATAGTTGCTCATCTTATCATGCATTCAAGGCTAAGTCTAAACAAGTCTAAGTGTGAGCTTACCTTCTTGGCTGCATCGTAGGTGACGTTGGCTACTGTGGTGGTTGAATTTCCAACGAGAGTGTAACTGACAGACGTGGGTGGTCCCGCCACACCAAGGACAGTGATGTTCTCAAAAAAGAGGTTGTTTGGGTCCTTGTAACCAGCACGGTTCACCTGCATAGACAGCACTCCCTATAACGCAGAGGACACACACAGTCAATGCCTTATTTGCAGTGCTGGAGAGTAACTAAGTACATTTACTCAAGTATTATCATACTAATCAAGTACTTTATAGTTCTGCTCCACAATGATTCATTCAAAATTGTATTTTATGACATATAAAGCCTTAAAAAATAAATAATATATATGTATACATATGTTAATAATTACGTTTTTGGGAAAAGGGGTGAGATTAAATAAGTGTAAACTTCTTCCCACCCCATTTCGGATGTGTAATTAAGTAGATAATTTGTTTATACATGACTTAGAATCAGTAATATTTGTGTATATCAATTTGACACTGCTTAATTTTGTATTGTATAATAATTGTCATGTTCAATTTTTGTATTATTGTTTTACACATTCAAAATAAATCTAATCAAATCAAAATAAACTGGCCTGTTCTTCCTTAAAAAATATTGTACTTGCTGCAATTTCAAATAGCACTAATACATATTGTGATTTGGATGAAAATTGGATAAATCGTGCAGCCCTAGTACTGGTAGTAAGCATCTCCTATAAACACCCAGTGCTCCTGTCCATCACTCAAACAGAAGTTCAGAATGATGTCCCGTCTGTCGTGTAATGATATCATTCAGGGAGAACATCACTGTCATACATCAAACATGCATGGCAATTTGGCAGTGCTGTGTGAAGCAGGAACACGGCGTGCTTGATCCAACAAAGCTCCAGCAGCGTGATGTCAATCAATTATGCTCGGTGTTGTGGATTGAGGGAAGTCTAAAGTCTCTGGTGGATTCAAACTTTGAACTTGAATAAACGTAATCAGTATATAAAAAAAAGGTAAATGTAGCTCAGCGCAAGTTCAATCAGGAAGACCAATATCCTCTGGTGTTACACGTCACTTCAATACTCTCTCATTAAGTGATCAGGGGCGTTACTCCCCAGCTAGCCAATAATCGCACCCGCTAACCCCTTTAAATCTGCTCTTCCCTCTCCGTCAGTTGTCATTTCAGGTGTCAACGCGCAACCCTCCTCCACCCCTTCGCCTCCTGTCTCCTAATACAGGGCCAAGCTAAAACCTTCTCCCTTCAGACCGGACCGAACTACTTATCACCACCACCAGTGTCTAGGTGGGGTTCATCGGAGCGGTTTTCCCCTCCCGAATGATCATCCTGCAAACCGGGGCCTAATCGCCAAACATCATTTCATTCACTTGTTGTAATCCGTCAATCACTATTCCTTCATATTATGTGTCCCGGTAATAAACATGTATTTCAAACATCACGTCTCTCCTGATTGAACTGTATTCCTTTCCAGTTACATAAAAACAAGACGATATCAGATTACTGTTACAATCCTAAAAATTAGGGATTACTAGCAGGTTTAAATTGTAAGTAATCTAAAAAAGCATTGTGTTTGTTGTAAAAGGTTCGGATTTAGTTTCTTCTCTGTAAGCTGTTCTGTTCTGTAGGCTATTACTTGAAGTGGGAATCTATATATTTACTGCTTGAATCTGCTTTGTGGTTTTCACTTACTTTGGTTCATTTGTTATTATTTTTTATCAGTAGGTGAATCTATACGTTCATAAAATAGTAGGTGTGATCTTAACCTAGCATAAACTAAAAGATTTTCAGCTCAGATTTCATTTCTGCTTTTTTAAACTGAAGTAGAGGACACATTTCAGATACTAAATATCTTGGTTTCTTCTTTTCTAAGGTTATATTTTTCCATTGTCTTGCTTAATCTATGCGAGGGAAACTTACAGCCATAACGGAGAACTCGTAGTGAAGGTGGTTGCCTGTTTTAACTGTGTCTGTAAAAAGAAGAAAACGAGAAACAGATGTTAATGTTTGTCAAAGCTGTTCACAAACTGACCTTCACTTGTTAATGTGTGTGAGCTGACTGTGTTTGAACATTCACATTGACTCATGTGATGCTTTGTACTTAACAAGATAAGAGCTTCAATTAGATGCGCATTAAAAAAAAAAGAGCCTGTAATGAGTGGTAATAACAAGATGTGGTTGATCCTTTCTCACATAAACACACCAGCACATTTGCACACAAATACCTCTGGAGTCTCCATCGTCCCAGAATAGCTCCCCAGCCGCCTGGTTGTTGTCATCGAGAGCGACAATCAATCCCATGGGATGACGCCGACTAGAGACGTACGCATAAACACAAGGTTAAGTAAAAACACCATCCCCGCATGTCATTATAACTCAATAAATCTAAACATCTGTGCCCATTATTCAAATATAACGTGATGTATTATGATTATTATGAATGGTAATGTTGTGATTGATCTGTGAGTGTGCTTCTGTGAGTGTGAGCATGATAATATTAACATCAATCACAAGTAATAAAGTGGTTGCAGTGATGGGTCCTTAAACCTGTAAATTAGTCAGCATTTTCTCCCTTTTTGAAGTCTCTGTTTATTGATGATTCAATGTGAAAATAAGTTATTTGGTAACACAAGCTTTTGTTTTAACCCTTACTGTAGATGCACGAGTGACTGGACCCTACACTCTTCCATAAGTGGGTCAAAAAGGACCCGTATTAGAACGATATGTGTTTTTATGCCATTTTTGTCATTTTGGTTAAGACACTTGTATAATATTTAGTATTATATTTTGGTTCACACTAGAAATATTTTATATTTAAGTTTTCACTATTTAGAATTTTAGACATTTTTTTTACATTTAAAAAAAAAAAACGAAACTCCATAGAAAATGCATGCGGGTCATTTTTGACCCACTTATGGAAGCTTGGGGTAGTAATACAAAAACTACAATTTCTTAAAATGTAAATTTAAAATCTGAATGGCATGATATCCAAAACATGTTTTTTGAGGAATAGCTGGAATATGAAAAGATAAAAAAATGTAATTACAAAGAACCTCTAAGAAAACCACCTCACCGGGTCAAAAAAGACCCACTTATGCATCTAAGGGTTAAGACAGAAAAATCATCAGTACATTCCCACTGGTGAATTTCCGAAGCTTCTATGTGTCTTAAAAACAGTGGTTGCTCACAAGTTTGTTTGTTTGTAGTCTTTATTTAACCAGGTGAAAATCCCATTGAGATCAACGATCTATTTTTCAAGGGAGACCTGCAGCACATTAGTTACACATAAAAACAACAGAAAACAAAAAGGACATCAATACAACATAATTACAGGGGTATACATTAGCAACCTATTCACAATGACAGATATATAATAACATTTCATCTATCCGAGCTTTAAAATGATGCAAGGGAACCAAAATGCTCAGTTTAAAAAAAAATGGCATAGTGTTCCAAGCTAGAGGAGCAGCACACATAAAAGCTTTAGTACCTAAAACAGTCCTAGCACTTGGCACATGTAATAAAAACACATCCTGGGATCTCAGGCAATAGCTACTTGCCACTCTCTGTGAGATCAAAGAGCATATATAAGTTGGTAGTTACCCAACATGGCTTTATAGATAAACATGTACCAATGACTGAGCCTCCGTACAGTTAGTGAAGGCAGACCTGCCTTGGCATACGGGGGACAGTGATGAGCAGTGGTGTAGTGGGCGTTGGACGCGGGGGTACGCCGTACCCCCACTTATTTGGAGCATGATCTTTTTTTTAAGTCTAATAAATATAAAATCATTGCCAGTGTTATCAGTTGCAAGTGTGTATTTGTTGTAATAATGACGAAAACATAATACATTTCACAGTAATTATAATAAAAAATAAAAACGATTTCCTTAAAAAAGTATGATTCATCATCACGCTCGTGACCCCGCGGTCACTGACACACCCACGGCGAGCCAGCTCGCCGCGCCCGCCGATTTTGCTGCAGCTCCTTCCCTCAAGAACACGAACGAAAAAGCTCTATAATGGCAGGCTAACATGTTTTACTTGACTTATTTTCTAAAAAGAATATAATTCACAAGAAGAAAGAGGCTAGCAGCACCGAAGCTACAAGTGAAGCTGCTAGTAATACATCATCAGAAGAGCCGCCTAAAGACGTGGATAATGCTAGCTAACGTGCACGTTAGCTGCGCTAGCAACGTTCCTCTAGCTAGCTCAAGCTCACCTTTCCCAGAGGTATGGACGGAGGAGATGTGGTGGAGGAAACAAGAGGCTTACCCGTGGATAGACTGCAAAGCTGGGAAACTGGGTTGCAAAGTTTGTTCATCCATTTCGGATTTATCAGTCTTCAAACCCCAAGGGGTGTGTGTGTGTGCGTGTGTGTGCGTGTGTGTGTGTGTGTGTGTGTGTGTGTGTGTGTGGGTGTGTGTGTGTGTGGCAGCGCGGGAGCGCTGTCTGCTTATTTGCAATTATAATCAGAATAATGTCAAGTCCAGATTCAATGTTGTTTGCATAAGTATGGCTATATTTTTCGTTTTGTTTATTTAATAAGTTAATTTCAGGACAACTTTGGACATTTTGTTTGTTTGTTATGAGTTTTAAATAGATTTAAAGTTGAAAGTGGAGAGATAGAGAGAGAAGCAGCACTGTCTGCTTAGTTGCAATACTGTAGCTTATGCAATTTAGGCCTATAAATTGTTTATGTAACTTATGTGCCAGTGTGTCCATGGTTTTGAGTCTGTGTGTGTGTTGAGCGCAGCGCCGTCTGCTTTTTGCAGTAACTAAAGTCGGACTAATAGTTTCTGTGGACCTGTCTGCCCGTTTTGTGAGTGCACTGCGCGCATGCGCACTTGTCTGGCATTGTTTGGGATGACCTAATTAAAATAACGTCCCCCCAGTAAAAAAATCCCCACTACACCACTGGTGATGAGTAAGTGCTTTACAGTTAGTAACAAACCTCAGGGCACTGTGATAGGCGGCATCTAACATTTCCAGGCAATGGGCAGGTGCATTCATATAGATCAAATCACCATAGTCCAGCACAGGTAAAAAGGTCACAGAGCCTTTTCCTGGCCTCAAGCGAGAAACAGGACTTGTTTCTGAAAAATAAACCTAGTCTAACCCTCAGCTTTTTAAGCAGATTAATGACCTGAAGTTTAAAAGTAAAACAATCATCAAGCAATATACCTAGGTATTTATAACAGGTAACCACTTATAGTACTTGTCCTTGCATAGTAACAATATCCAAAGCAGTCTCTGGAGTCTTTTTTGCTTTTGAAAATAGCATTACCTTGGTGTTCTCAACATTTAAAAGAAGCTTAAGCTCAGTGAGCTGAGTCTGAATAATGTTAAAAACAGCCTATAATTTAACACCAGCCTCCTTTAAAGGCCCTGTCACACTGTCCCGAAATTGACACCCGATGGACACACGAATATGGAATTGTGAATTTCGCACGAAGATGGCCCCGAACCACACACGAAGGCAACATTTACATTACATTTAAGACATACAACTGCAATGAAAGTACCAAAAACAATTATGTTACAGTACTATGATACTGTACTGATATCTTCAGACTTTGTTCTTTACTTTATCCGTCGTTATATGTAGAAAATATTACGTTTTCTCCGTAATGTTGTTTCCATAACAACAACAACTTCCTGTCAACTGTCCTTCAAAATAATATATTATATCCTTTTTAGTTTCACAGAACACAAATTGGGTTATTTACATAATATATTTACATGATTTTGTTGTGCAATAAAACAACCCGATGGACACACGATAAAGGAAATGTTCAAATTCGGCTGTGATCGTAGCAACATCGGGCCATTCGTGAGGGCATCTTAAGCCATCGTATGACCGCCGGTGGAGTTTCTCAGGCTCCGGCAGCAACTTCGTGAGCGGTGGCAAAATCTTTGGCATACCAAAAAATTGCCGAAGGACCTTGCGAAGGTTCATTTTCGTGTTGAATTCGTGTGTCAATTGTGCCCTTCGTAAGGCCATCGTGAGGGCATCTTGTTATCATCGGTGCCATCGGGCATTCGCCCCGATCAGAGTGAGGGTGAATGCACCGATGATAACACGAAGATGACACGATTTGACAAGATGCCCTCACGAGTGCCTTACGAAGTTGCTGCTCGCGAAGTTGCTGCCGGAGCCTGAGAAACTCCACCGGCGGTCATACGATGGCTTAAGATGCCCTCACGAATGGCCCGATGTTGCTACGATCACAGCCGAATTTGAACATTTCCTTTATCGTGTGTCCATCGGGTGTCAATTTCGGGACAGTGTGACAGGGCCTTAATGGAAGGACCTGCACAGTACATCACGGTATCATCCGCATAAAAATGTAAAGTAGCTTCATCCACATTTTCACCTAAACTGTTGATATATATGGAGAATAAAAGTGGACTTAAAACAGAACCTTGGGGAACACCATTAGCAATGTTCAACCACTCAGAAGACAGCCCATCAAAGTGAACACATTGGGACCTTTCAGAGAGGTAGTTCACAAACCACCCACTGCATGGCTGGATATGCCTATACTGAGTAGCCTCTGCTTTAAGATAAGGTGATCGACGGTATCAAACGCTTTGGAAAGGTCAATAAATAGAGCTGCACAACTCTGCTTATTATCTAAAATACTCGTAATGTCATTTACCACTTTCATTGTGGCAGTGATGGTGCTATGTTGCTTTCTGAAGCCTGACTGATGTTTAGACAGGATATCATTTGTACATAAAAACTCCTTCACCTGTTCACTCACTAGGCGTTCGAGCACCTTCACCAGAACTGACAATTTAGAGATGGGTCTATAGTTATTTAAAATAGTTGCCTCCCCTCCTTTTAGCAAAGGCAAGACATACGCTGACTTCCATACTTTTGGAATTGCATTAGTGCTGAGGGAGAGGTTAAAAAGAGTAGTAAGAGGTGGAGCAATAAAATCTGCAGCTATCTTTAAAAAGAAAGGTTCTACGTTGTCCGGGCCAGCCGGTTTCTTAGGATCTAACTTAGATAAGGCTTCATGAACAACATTGACAGTAAAAGGAGTAAAACTGAAAGGGATTTCCAGACCACATTGTTCAGAGTCACCGACTGTGGTGTTCACAGAAGCAGAGTTAGTCACAGAATCAAACAGACCCGCAGGACACAAAATGCTTATTAAAGCAATTTAACATGGTGGCCCTGTTCGATATAGAGCCAGATGCTGTGGTAATGCACGGAGGTAGCTCATTACGGATCTCACCGGTGGATATCGATTGTATGGCTTTCCAACATTTCCTAGGATTATTTAGGTTTTCTGTGGTAACTGACAAATAGTACTTCGACTTTGCACTTCTGATATGTGAAGTGAAGCTATTCCTTAGCTGCCTAAAACAGCCATTCTACCTCTGAGCCTGATTGCCTAGCCTTTGCCCAGGCCTTGTTTCTCTCATGCAGGAGACTAGACAGCTCAGCAGAAAACCAAGGATTGTCTCGTCCCTTTACTCTAAATGTACGCAGGGGTGCATGTCTATCAATGATCTCCATAAAACCAAGATAAAAATAAGACCATGCAGTCTCTACATCAGCACACAGATCGATTTTACCCCAATCAAACCCAAACAGATCATGAACAAAACCCTGCTCCGCAAAATGTTTTATGTCTCTCTTAATGATAATATGAGGTTTAACCTTTTGGACCTTAGTGTCCCTAATTGTGGCTACAACACAGTGATCACTCACATCATTCGCAAATACTCCCATAGATGAGTATTTATGTGGAACATTAGTTAGAATGAGATCAATTAGGGAGGATTTATTAGGGGACTTAATGTTAGGGCGAGTAGGACTGTCAACAATCTGAGTAACATTCAAAGAGATACAAAGGTTAAATTAAAATCCTCTGACACTGCAGTTAACCAGTCCCAGTTAAAATCTCCAAGTAGCACTATTTCCTTGTAGTCTAGTTGCGATAAAAGATTTGCTAGCTAAGACAAGGACTCTTTGACAGCTGAGGGGGGTCTGTAACAGCCCACCACCATGACCTGTTGACCATTTGCCACTGCTATATTTAAGGCTACAAATTTGAATTGCTTACTGATCGATTTGGAAACTAATGTGGTTACACTGAACTTATTCTTAACATAAATGGCAACGCCACCACCTTTATTAGGCCGGTCGGAACGATACACATTAAAACCATTTAAGGCAATGTCAGAGGCCAAAATACATTTATTTAGCCATGTTTCTGATAAAACAATGACATCAGCGTCAGTCGAGCTCGCCCAAATTGCGGACACAATCTAGTTTACCTAACAGACTGCGCACATTCAAGTGGATGAAACCCAACCCAGACCTAGCTTTAAAATCAGCAGGAGTAGCGATCTGACTACTACTACTAGGCGGACCAGGGTTAGGTTGTACATTTCCTGACAGTAATAGCAACAAAAAAACCAGGCATATTTTCCTATTAAACGACACACATACATTGCCATCTACTTTAGAATCACCGGAAAAGAGTGTGATTAGAGCTTAAGAAGCAGTCCTGAAGAACCATCATCACAGGCAAACAAAAAAGACAAACATATTTTGTCGAACTGACAAGGTAACCGGTAATTGTTTGTGTTGCACTCCCGATCCTTTGCAGGGGATGCTCACCGCGGGCGGCAGAACAGACATGAATCCAGTAGACTTCTCAGGATGACTAGAAATCTTCTCACCGTCCAAGACAGCCCAAAGGCACAGCAGAGCCACGATAGTGGCCATTTCCCCAGGCCAGCACAGCATCCACGATATTACCTTCCCGTTATGAAGTGAAGCGGGGTCACTCACCGAGCCCGGGGCACTAGAGGTGGGAGGCCCGGAGATGCAGGGCTGAAGTAAGACAGCAGGCCTCTCCGGTGAATCCTTCAGATCCCAAAGCCAGATATATCTGGCGTGGAGGCGCTCCAGGTCTCACCGCGATATCTCCACAGCAGCCCAGCGTGGCGGTGCACCGGTCTCACTGCGATGTCTCAGGGGTAGAAAACTCCACTGCACAGCAGCCCGGCGCTACTTGATTGATTGATTGATTGAAAAGTTTATTAACAGCTTGTATATTGGGTACAGTACAGTACAGCTCAAAACATACAATTGTTAAGGGGATGCAGACCAGAGAAAGACTTTCGTCTTGTTTACATCAGGGTCCCCCATTTCCAATTCATCATATCATTTAAGACATATAAGCAGGGCTGCACATAACTGGTGCGCAGGTGCGCATGCGCACCTCCGCCAAAAAAAGAGCACCGCGTCATTTGAAACAAAGCGCATTTGCGTACCAACATTGAGAGAGGGAGAGCGAGAAGGGAGAAGAGAAAAGAGAAAATAGAGGAGAGAGGAGAGATGAGAGAAGAGAGAGAGAGAGAGAAAGATATTTGCGAGTTGCATACATGTATGAACCATGATATGAACTCAGGGCCGGCCCGTAGCACTGGCTAGATGTTCGCCTAGGGCGCCAGATCTGGGGAGGTGCTGCGCTGGCAGCTCTGGGAGGGAAAAAAACATTTTGACCGTTGGGGCTCATCCTAATTTTCGGCCTTGATGTAACAATATTCACAATTAAGTAAATGTAACACCCTTTTCACCCCGGTTACACGTTTCATTTGCCCTGTACGATGGGCGCTGTAAGTGATGAAAATGGGGGATGTTGGCTTATCTGGCGCCCGCAGCTCACAGACAAAATGCGAGGGAGAGAAGGAGGGTGCACCGCCCGGTACCAGCGCTGTTGTTATTAGAATCTGGTGCTAGCTGCTCTAACGGATATAAGAAGAAGATGTTTCTACAATAATGTGGAGGGAGAGTCCTCTCCAGTCAGACTGATAACTACAGCTCAGTGAGGTAAGGACTCTTAGTCTAAGTTCAAACGGTTTGGTCGCAATTTATGTAAACACATATTTCCAAGGCACTCCTTTATAATTATTGGGATAAACAGGTTTTAAATCATTCCAATGTATACTATAGGACAGTAACCAAAAATATCCTTTAAAACTGGAGAGATTTAAAAAAAAGGCATAAATAAATGTTACGGTAAAATAAGATATGAATGAACAACACAAATAAAATAAGTTACATTAATTTGTTATTGGCTATGGTAGGCTATTGGTTATGTTCACATACTTATTTGATTACATCCACTTGTCTAAGATGACAACAGAGACTTTCAACCCAAAACCAGCTGTTGACTTGTGGATGCAAGCAGCTAATCGCAGACTCAACCAGAGAGAAAGAAGTAGGCCTACATCATCAGCTACCATGTCTGACAGAGAGGAAGACAGTGAGGAGAACAGTCAGGAGGGTAGTGATGACAGCTTGTAGGATTACTGGTCGTGCTAATGTTGTCTTGTGTTCACCTCTGCATGTGTGTTCATTGCCGTGTGTCTGGCAAATAAAGTCAAGACCCCCTCAAAAGTTACGGTTTATTTCATTTTAAGGATGAGCACCAAGCAACATCTCCAGGTGCTCCTTTGAGAACCAGGGCAAAAAAGTTATGTGCACCCCTGCATATAAGACATATTTGACATACAGATGGCTTATTTACAATTTACATACAGGTGGTTTTTTACATACAGATTGCTTATTTACAATTTTCATTTTAGATTTCGTTCAAATACATCCTAACCGGACATTTAAGACATACCAAGTCTACAGATATACAGTTAGTAACAGAGTCTAAAATGCGAGTATATACATAGATGGGGGGGGGGGGAAGCTGTCCATTGTACGACAGGTTGAGATTTGTACCATTACCGGGGCCAGTTTTGCAATGCTCTCCCCCGAAGGTGCTCTTTGAGAGAGGTTTTGAAGGTAAGTATAGTTTTACTTTCCTTTACAGTTGTGGAAAGAGCGTTCCACCTTGATGTGGCATAATTGCGAAACGTGTATTCCCCCTTTCCCACCGCGAAGTCTCCAAGGCAGATAAACTCCTCCGCACAGCAGCTCAGGGTGGCTGCTCTCCGGTCTCTCCGCGATGTCTTCGGGGTAAAACCTCCTGAGCACAGAAACACCGGAAAGGCGAAAGCAGGCCCCGGCCCGAGCGTGGAGGCGCTGCGGTCTCTCCGCGAATATCTCCGTGGTAAATGATCAACAGCACAGCACAGCAGCACACGAGTAGTGTGTACAATAAAAGAAGACTAAAGAAAGTGTCCATTTCCTTCCAAAAGGTTTACCACAGAGCCATCAACAAGAATCAACAGTGGGGAGAAATCCCTTTGCGTGCCGTACCAGGAATTTAGTAGTAATTTAGTAGTGACTAAATAGACTACTAAACGTCATTACGCCAAACGTTAGCCGCCTTTAGCTTAGCGATGGTGATGCGCAGCCATGTGAACGTGATGATGTTTGTTTATCGCCTAACGTTTTCTTATTAGGCTACTTCTGCCGCTTGAATTTTAGCTTAAAAATATCAGAGGCTTCTGTATGTGTTAAAAATGGTGGTTGCAATCAAGTGACTTTAAAAGACTTCTAAACGCAGTGTTGGGACTAATGCAGTGTTGGGACTAATGCAGTGTTGGGACTAATGCAGTGTTGGGACTAACGCGTTACTGTAACGCGTTACTATAACGCCGTTATTTTTGGCAGTAACTAGTACTCTAACGCATTACTTTCTAAATTCAGTAACTCAGTTACCGTTACTACATGGTGCGTTACTCCGTTACTGCGTTAGTTTTGTTATATAGTCAACAGCCAGGCGAACAGAGATGAGAACTGTACTTAAGTACAGTACTTGAGTAAATGTACTTAGATACTTCCTGTGTCACATGCGGAGACGGGCTGTGGGCGTGTTTGTGTTGTTTACTAACAAGACTATCATGGCGGCGGCGGAGCTCAAGTCTAGTTTCTCCACCTGGAGATATTCTCACTATTTCACTTTTGTCGAGCACAAAGAAAAGAACGTTTTAGTTAAATGTAAGTTGTGTCTTGGCGGGTCAAAGATCCTATCTACTGCCCAAACCAGTCATTCAAATCTCTTAAAACATCTGCAAAAACAACATGCTGGGACGAAGCTAGTAGCTCAGACCACAGAGACTCAGGCGACGCCACTCCACCTCCACCTAAGCAACAGCGGCTGGATTTTAACCAAAGGACTGCTGGCCAGGGAAAAGTCGATAAAGCCATTGCACGGTATGTTGTAGAACACATGCAGGCTATTGCTACAGTGGAGTCACCCGCTTTCAGGGAGCTAGTTAGCATGATAGCATGTCCGGGCGGCACACGGCATATGGGACGGAAAACTTTTTCCAACTACCTGGAGAAAGAATATACAAAAATGGAAAGCCAGCTAATATCGATGCAATCCAGATTGCATATAATGCATGTCAAGTTGATCAACAGATTGTATTATTCTCCAATGCAATAACAGTACTGAAAGGAAGGCTATAAGGGCATTAATGGGAGCCCTTTTTCAAAGTAACTAAAACGTTACTTTTCACAGTAACGCATTACTTTTGGGTGTAAGTAACTTGTAAAGTAACTGAGTTACTTTTGACATGAAGTAACTAGTAATGGTAACTAGTTACTGGTTTTCAGTAACTAGCACAACACTGTCTAAACGTCATCACGCTAAAGATAGATAGAAAGATAGATACTAGCAGTGTTGTCAAGCATTAGTTAAGTTAGCCGCCTTGAGCTAAGCGGTGGTGACAGGAATCAATGTGACCGTGATGTAGCATGATTATAGCATTAGCATTTTACTTCTGGCAAAAGCATCTGCACTTAAAAAATCACAAAGTGGTGTTAATGTGTAGAGATTATTATCTTATTTCCCGTAATACTCCCCAAAAATGTAAAGAAAAATTAAAATATGTACAGATCATTTAAGGTGATAAGTGTGTGTGTGTGTGTGCGTGTGTGCATGTGTGGTGTGTGTGTGTGTGTGTGTGTGTGGTGTGTGTGTGTGTGTGTGTGTGTGTGTGTGTGTGTGTGTGTGTGTGTGTGTGTGTACCTGTATGTGGTGGTGACATCAGGTCTCTGTGTTGGGAGGATTGCCCCCCCTCTGATGTGTAAACCAAGCTTGTCAGCTGGCAGGTACATATCAACGTGATTCCTGCGGTCTGTCAGTCGTTCCATCTGATTGGTACAACACAATCTATTAACTCACTTAAATTCCTCTTTGTGTTTCCGTATGGGCAACATTGCTCATTTTAGGGATATTTTTTGTATATTTCATTGGTGAAAACGGACCCGTTATAAGTGTAGGTCTAGTTTCATCCACCAAAATAAGATCCCATTTGTGCCCTTAGGCTATCCGATAGCATCCACCTTTCCTTCCTCTGCTAGCATTTTGCTATCGGCAGCATCACGGCATCCTGTGGTTAGCACTGCTCAAAACGATTGGCTATTTGTTTTTTATTTTCCCCAACCTTGTAGCAAAAGTAATAATTTGTGCATCAATACCTTTCTGATTAGTACAGGATTTGTCTGGATCTGGAACCCTGCAAAGAAATATCTGGGCCCAGATTTGATTTTCAATGAAACACACAATGCTAAATCTTACAACAACAAAGGAAACACAAAGAGATTGATTATGACTATTGGCCTTTGCAGCTATAAATTCCACTCTTAGAAATACTTAAGGTACTTGGACCTGATTGCGTCAGTTGTTTCATAAGTTTTATTGTGTAAGCTTAATAATAAAAAAAATGCTTTGAAGGACCTGTTATAAACAGGTCCTAAAAAAAAGAAAAAAACTAATTTTCCCCCTGTGGTTTAAAGCTTGGCAGATTTTGTATTACTCCGACATCACTTTATCGACTACTTTATACTGAAAATGATATATTTCCTCTGCTATATTTACAGAGTAGTATTAGTAGATTATAAAGAGTTTTAATGTTAAAACCTGTGAGCTTCAAAAGTAACGTTTGATTCACTTCCGTTATCCCTTAAATGGGCAAGCACATGAATATATTTAGCTATTTTCCAATGTACTGTATATGGGCTAAAATTACAATGGTACACATTTTATATACTTTTGAACCCATATTACACCCATGTCCATACTACAGCTATGTTTTACCGATGTTACACCATATTTAACCCAAACCTCACCAATATTAAACCTTTGTCGGACCCATACACAAATTCTTAACCATAACTAACATTTTACACCAATAGTATATCCATAGTACACTGTTATTACTCCTATGTATCTATCTCATCGCTGTTCGAAACACTTTGGACATGAGTATCGATCAACGTTTTTAAAAAATGTGTGCAAGAAAAGTTCATATAATACGATGACTGAGTGACTTTAAAATGTGTAACGTTTTGCATTATAACAACACAATCATTATACTTTAGATTTGTGACGAGGAGACACATTTCTCTTTCCCTTCCCGTCCCTCTCTCGTTTATTTGAGGGCCCAGATAGAGCGAAGTTCATTTCTGATCCCCTCGGGGACTGAATCCTCAGTCGGGCCTTAAACAATTTAAAACTATCCTCTCTCCATCTCCTCTCATTCTCCACCTACTTCTTTCTCCACGTCATGTTATTCTCTCTTGTGCTGCTCTAATTATTTTTCTTTTTTCTATCCCATTTCTCCTCCATTCCCACAGAGGATTGTGCGTTGGAGAATGTGTGTGCCACTTTATGCAGTACAGTAGAGTATGGGCAGGCGTGTGGGCTGGAGTTAGTGGAGCGTCCACAAGCAATTTCAGATCTTATCACCCCCTCATTGTCTGCTTTAAGGAGGTCTTCTCTTGCCTTGTCTTCTCTTATTTCTTATTCCCGATGGCCAATCATCTCATCTTCCCACTGCAGCTTTCCCAACCTTTGCAGACCATTTAAATACACAAACCAAATGGCCCCTCTGACCTATTTCTCTTACCATCCTGACTGTATTTTAGCTCATTCGTCCCTTTTTTTTGTAGTTATTTATTTCCTCTGTAACATGTTTTTCACGGTCATTTTCACTACATCAATACTCCCCCCGAACTCTTCCATCCTCCTACCCAGATAATCACAGGGGACCAACCAGGACAAGGGGCTGGCGGCAAGACAGCCAATCTAATCGCTCATCTGATCAACGGGCGCTTTACATCGCCACTGTGACGCCCAAATAAGGTCCCAAAGGAGCTCAACACCTCTTTAATCTCTCTGTCAGGGATAGTCTCCCTCCTCTCCTCCCTGTCCTCTCTCTTTCAGTCTATCTTTGTCCTGCCTCTCGTGCTCTGTCTTATCGCTCCAGTCTCTGTCTCAAACAAAGAACTTGAGGTGAAGACTTTGAGGTGACGCATGTTCTACGTGTACGTGTTAATTCCACTGCTGTAACATTATAATTAAAAGCTATTTTGCATCATTATGTTGAGCGCTACATATTTATAAATAATCAGGTAAATATGTACAAAATCCTAAGGTTTATGATGTCTAGTAACAGAGACATGATTATACTTTTTTTCAATGTAGATTTGAACCACCCAATCTGCTATCTATGTTAAGCGGCCATTTTATGCTCATTTTCATATTTGTATCATCTATTTATGATCATCGTAACAAAGAAAAACAAATTGAAAATCAATGATATCTGCATTTTATCAGAAGTACCTTCTTAATTAAACTTTTTTTTAAAGAAACATCTAGTATAGCACTTACAAAAACCACACAAATAAATCTTGTTGTCTGCATTTCACTCAATAGAATCTTCTTTTTTTTTTTTAAAGCAAAGTTTCTAAAGGGAACATCTTTAAGCAATCATTTCACAAGGAAGAGTGTCTACCATGTTTGCTGTTATACATTCCTGATGATTTCTCATCAGCAGTGGAAAGGGATGTGCTTTAGTAGAAAGTATTGTAGAATGAGAAGAATGTATTCTTACCGTCTCATAGTTATACCACACAGCATCTGGGATATATGCCCACACCCTGTCCTTACCCTGCAGAGAAGAAGAACACACAAAAACCTTTATATGTGCATATCATGCTTGTTGTGTCCTATAAATACTGCATTATAAAGCTCAGATATTTTGATTAGACATCGGCTTTGTGTTCTGTGTGAAAGCCTGCCTGTGTTTGATTTGTTTTTGCAGCCAGAAACATGTTTTATTTAGCTCACCGCACCAATCCTGACACTTTAATCTCACAGGGCTAAACAGGGGTAGAAAAGCTACAACACACCTCAAAGGAAGCAAGGATATTTCTTGCCACCATAAATCACTGCAATGTAATATTAAATAAGTATAAAAGATAAAATGTTTCCATCAGGGAGAGCTATTTCAAAACTGCACACCCTCTCTCCATCTGATATAAAGTTTCCACAAATTCCGGTGACATTTCAGTCTACGGTGCGTTAGCATGAAGCGACGACTGATAGGTGACAGCCTTTGATAGCTTAAGGTGGTGGACAGACAGGAGCAATCAATAGAAGAGCGCCAAGCCTTTGATGGCGTTGTCACTTGCCTGCTCTTTCTGACAGGGGCGCAGAGAGAAAGAGACATACATGGTGAAAGAAGAGAGGACGAGAGGTCATTCCAAAAAAAGAAAAAACGCCTGACGGATCTGAGGCGGGGCTTAAGCGTATAGCACTTAAGCCCCGCCTCGTAGCACGATAAGCTAATGTACCTACGCGATTCTTGCTTTTTTGAGTTTGTACTTATTGTAAGTTGCTTTGATAAAATTGTCAGCAAAAAAGAAGTGTACTGCAAGGTATTTCGATCTCTGTCTGTACACACAAACTGAAAGATTGACAATAAAGTTGACTTTGACTGTGATGTCCAAAGGAAAACGGTTTACTGTTTCACAAACCAGCACAGGAAAAAGGAACACATTAGGCAAAGAAGAGCAAATTTGTAATGCAAAATACTCTAAAATGAAACCTGAAACTCTAAAAAGAGTGAAATATGACAGAGACATATTGCTGTAATGACCTGCTAACCAAATCCAATGACTGAATGACCTCTTTGGGGTCCACAGTGGCAGTTTAAGGCAGATCACCTGTCACAACTGCTGCACAGCCTGCGGGATGACAGCCGGGGGAAATGGATGCTCCCCCCCTACCTCGTTTTCTGGTGTCTGATTTGTTCGCGGCGCCTATCACTCACCGCACTGACTAATGGGGAGGGACTGCAGGACTTAGCATGGTTGCTAACTGTGATGGAGAGGGGCATGAGGCCTGCGTCCTCATTAGGAGTGCTGAAGCTCAGTTAGCCATAAGGTAAGATTTGATCAGGTGAGCTAAAGATTCAGACTGGCAGGATGATCAGATGGTAGCAGAGGTGGATGAGAGAGGCAAAGAGAGAGTGGGAGGGGGAAAAGGGGGGGGGGTATATGGGATGAAATGAAATGGGATCACAAGGGTGAGTTGACAGGAACTGATTAAGAGAATGCAGATGAGATAAGGGAGCCAACGTTTGATGAAAGGATAAGCTAAAAAGTAAAGGGAGTAATGGGCAAAAGAGGGGGGGGGGGGGCGTATGGAAGCATGGATCACGACCAGAGGGGATGACAGAGAGAGAGATATCCCCAGTTTATCACAGAGATCAAGGTTAAAGCATCGAGTGATCTGAATGATGGAGCGAGAGCATCATTAGAGAAAGGGAGAGGCATGCGGACAGAGCGACAAATAGAAATAGACAGAGATATGAGAACGACGAAAAAGGAGTGGAGGAACATTGTTAAGGATTGTTAGAGAGGAGCATGTGACCTCACTCGGGAACACGACACTATCTCTTCATGTTTCCCTTCGCAAGCGGATGCACCTGTGACAGATAGTGGGTGCTCTGTTCTACCTGCTCTTACTAATAAAACCCCCCTTTAGCAGCTTCCTGTCACTACAAAATAACATTCAGCCACATCGGATCTGTCGTCAGGAGAGGATTATTTTCAAGTGGAGGTAAAATGCTGTTCATTTCGTTGTGCAAAACTGCAACAGTTCAAGGTTTGTCATAGAAAAATAAAAATGAATTATAGTTAAAGTTTCCTGTAATAAACCTATACATGGGTAGATTTAGAGTAACATGAAAGTGTGAGATACTCAATGTCAAAAATGTACATTGCTCAAGGAGTGCAAATTCACACTGTGTGCACGAATTTGCTGTATTTTACAATTAATCTTTTAATACAACCATGTGTTGACCATAGCATGATCCTATGTATATGTGTATATATATTCTGGTATATTGTTGTATTTTAAATCAGAGCTTGTTTTGCTTGCTACCATGAACCTATTTTGTATTTTTCCATCTGTCATGAACTTCAGTTTGCAGTAGTAGGAGGGGAGGTTCACGCGGGGTCTTGTAAGTATTGATTGTCAGTATTGACCAAGCAGCATGGAGCATCTTCGTTCTTTGCTCAGGTTTGGTTTAACCCAAATTCTGGACATGAACAAATGTTACTCAAAACCTTACAAACTCTGTTCTGTGGATGATATGTTTGTAACCCCCTCAAACACTAAAGAAAAACCCTGCTATCCTCTAACTATATACTGCCCACATGGCTGTGGTGTGAACGACTGGTTTCAAACATGATTGTCAGAATATGCCACAATGCATTAGGTGAGAATGTTTGGCTAAATGCATCAAATCAAATCAAGTTTTATTTATATAGCACATTTATAAACGATTTTTGGTTGAGCCAAATGCATGATCTTCACATGTTAGGGGCTGGTTATTGATACACCTTTAACAACCCTAACCCTAACTTCACATGCAACATGAAGACCCCCATATACTGGAAAAGAAGGATTTGAAGCTTGCATTTCCGGCTAACATGTAAGCAAACTTTCTGAACAAGTTTACTTGAATGCCCTGTGATTCCATTGTCCACATTTCTGCACAATTACAATCAGGGTCATGATTTTCCTCCTTAGAGATGCATTTGTATCGCAGACATTCCTCTATATTAATTAACGGGGCACTTTAATGATGCAGAACACATTGATTTTAAAGAAAGAAATCCAGCGAGTGGTCATGATTGACACCATGGGGCGACTGGCTGCATGGTCCTCTTTTAATCGAGACATTGTGGGGTTTGATCCGAGTCAACATACATAATGTATCCTGATGGCATGGCCCACGGTGTGTGAATGTGTTTGAAAGTTAGCTCACTTGAACAAATGGCACTGCTCTGTATGAATGGGCGAATGATGACTTGTTTAATGTACAGCGCTTTGAGGTGTCGTAAAGACTGGATAAAGCGCTATATAAATGCAGTCCATTACTATTAAAAAACCCTCTGGTAATGGATTCCTTTTCGATCTACCCTGTTTACAACTTCACCTCATGCCTTGAAGGATGTCGAAAAGTAGTTACACTGATATTCTTTTTTGATTTGCAAAAACAACAACCTTCATAGTCACCTTATGGCCCTCCCTAGCCGCAACCCTTCAGAGGGCTCAAACTCTGAGGCACTGCAAGCATAAACCCTCCCCTTCTTGTGTTGGAAACTTTGCCACAATCACGCTGATTGAAGTTACTTTATCCCCAGCCTCACTATGAAACCAATTCGCTTTCCACTATTCTGTAATTCACAAGAGGCCGTGCCAAATTGCTTATTAATCAGGCCACTTTGACATGACCGCAATCGCTTTGTATGCACGCATACACATGCACCTACAGGCACGCACATTATGAGTACACACAGGAGCAGGCATATACACACACACACACACTGAGCCAAACACACATATACACACTTCTATCTACACTTCTAATCTCCTAGTAATGAGGTCAGTGCTCTCATTAGAGCTGAGAGAAAAGAGGGAGGATATGAAAGAGAGAAGAAAGAGGGATGAGAGGAGGGGAGGGCAACAAAGAAAATCCCATGTCATGTTTTCCCAGTGGAGGTCAGGGTGTGTGTGTGTGTGTGTGTGTGTGTGTGTGGGTGTGTGTGTGTGTGTGTGTGTGTGTGTGTGTGTGTGTGTGTGTGTGTGTGTGTGTGTGTGTGTGTGTGTGTGTGTGTGTGTGTGTGTGTGTGTGTGTGTGTGTGTGTGTGTGTGTAACTGATCATTTAATCTCTATCATCTGCAAGACACATTTATCCATGTACTACAATTCTATATGAACTGTATCCTTATATGGAAGTTGAAATGTTGCATGAAAGTACATTTTAATTAAGAGCATGTACTTGAAAGACTAAAGCATGCTCATATATTTATGTGTATTAATGTTCAGGGATTATTCTGTTTGTTTTGTTGTGAGCTGCCTCACCGGGTCTAGTACAGGTGTGATGAGCAGGTGTTTTCCCCAGAGGAACTGCCGGTCCACCGTCCAGGTGTTACTGTCAGAGAAGAACCTTGGGAATGACAAAATGTTTTATTAAATAATAAGATATCAATTTTGAATTTAGACTACATTCATTGAGTAAAATGACCACGTTCCTCAGTCAGTTATTAATATAATATGCATTTCTTGCAGCTGTTTTATGAAAACTAAACGTTCTGATAGCACTGTTTCCTGCTTCACCTTTCTTTATTCAATGTTTAGAATTCAGCTACATTAAAACAAACAACGGCCCGTACACACGGCGGCGTGCGTTGAAGCTTCAACGCTTCTGCCCATTCACTTTGAATGGAGTGACGTCACGCTTTGCCGAACTGCATTGTGGGAGCGTTGCTTCGCTTTGCTCGCTTCAAAAGTTAAGCAATGTTCAACTTTTGAAGCTTCGACAGTACAAGCTCTAGCCCAGGGGTGGCCAACCCGCGGCTCTCGAGCCGCATGCGGCTCTTTGCCTAGTTTCATGCGGCTCTTCAGTTCATATCGAATTTTATATGTGTGAGTTTGGGGGAGAGACACTGACTCCTGACTAGTGTTGCATGGTGTACCGATACTTGAAAGGTATACCGCGATACCCTGCCGTTAAAAACGTTACGATTCCTCCGTTTCATTAGTAACGGTACTTTAAGAATGACGGGGAAAAGTACTCCGGTGAGAAAGCGCCGTTTTAATAAGAGCCGTGTGTGTTCAGCGCTCTGCTTCCACTCCCTGCACTGCAGCCGTGCCTGCAGCCCCTCCCTTCTCAAGCACGCTCGAAGTCCCTCCCCTCTCAAGCACGCTCTAAGTCCCTCCCCTCTCAAGCACGCTCTAAGTCCCTCCCCTCTCTCGTGCACGCGCTAGCTGCCAGAGCATGTGAGAAAACCAGAAGCATGGCTGCAAGTGGGAGTGCAACTGCCGCTGCGCCTCGGCTTGTTGAGAAAAAAGACGCCAGAAGCGATGTATTTTAGCTATATCTCTGACAGTGAGGGCAAGCCTACGGACACCATGAGGCCTGTCTGTGAGAAATGTATTAATTTTATTTAATACGAATTCTTGTCATTTATTGTATTTATTGTTCTCATTGTTTAAAAGGTTGTGTTATGGTTATGGTTCTGGTGTGAAATAAAGCACAATAATTACATTTAAGACTGTTTCCCTTTTTTTAAGAAAAATAATCGGAATCGCAATTCTTGACTTGGTATCGAAACCAAAATGTTGGTATCGTGACAACACTGACAGTTAAACCTGATATTTAGTAGGTCTGTTAAGTATTGAATACTGATAATTCGGACGTAATTTGGCCGGTCAAAGTTGTTCGGGCTCGGATAAAATAGCTCCGTTACTTTGGTCCCGTGTTACTTTCGTCCCGGCTCTCCCTACGTGTGTATGTGTGGTGTCAGGTGTCAGTATGAGAGGATGACAGCGCGTCTAATTTTGATGTGGCCCAAGAGCCAATCACAATAATACCTGCAATGCAGTGAACCAATCACCTTTGAGGGGGGGAAAACCTATCGTTGATTAAACACTATCCAGTGTTTCCCCTACCATTGTCTTGGAGGGGCGCTGCCCGCCAACGGAGCCCCGCACCCCCCCCTGGCATTCAAGGAGTTATATATATAATAAATAAAAAAATCTATATATATATACCACCAAATTGCAAATAATCTATAACTACTGTCACTTTTCACATTGAACATGTGCTCTTTTATTAAATAAATTAAACGCTTTCATCTTAAGTTGTGAGTTTAGTGTTTTTGACCCTAAGAAACACTGATGCATTAATCAATAACAATAATCCACAGCTCCTCTCTCTGCTCCAGAGGATTTGAAAAATATATATCCCAATGCCACAAAAATGCATCAGTGACGTGGTTGAAATCTTGTCTCCAGAAAACAAAAAACGGAAACAAGCGGTATCAGTGACTGTGTGTTTGATGTGGCTCTTTGCAATAACATAGAAAAAATGTGGCTCTTAACCTCTGACTGGTTAGCCACCCCTGCTCTAGCCAATCAAACCGCGTGCTTGTGTGTCCGGGGCGGGAGATTCATGTGATTGGTTGTTGGTCGAGTTTCAGACACGCCCACCGGCAAGCTTCAACGCACGCCGCCGTGTGGACGCTGCGTTAAACTCCCAGCTTATGATTTTAATAATAGAGCGATAAGAGTAGTGATATCACATTGTGACAGAAGTAAACAAGGAGTCCAATGGAGGCGTTTCAGGGGGAGGGGGGGGTTGCCTTTGCAGACCATTTACATGCACAACAACCTATATATTATAACACACTAGAGAAAAGGTAAAACCTCAAAAAGGATGACAGATCATCTTGGACTAAGAACGATGTTCACGTGTGTTTATTTAGGTGCATTAGCTCTCTCAGCTACAAACATATACATACACATATTCTATACATGTTCGATTCCCCAAAGCAAGGACCTGAACTGATATCATGAGGACAGCATCTTTACAATTATTTTTAAAGACTTACTCGTGCATGACAGGACGAACAACAGTCTCCCCCGTGGTGTGGGCTTTGTAGAAGAGTGTGTAGAGGTAAGGCAGGAGTGTGTAACGTATCGTCAGGTAATGTTTGGAGCTTTCCAACAGGGTTGAGCCGGGGCCGAACACAGCTGGATCCTGGGGCTGGAGACAGAGAGATGGATTAAAGCAGATGGAGTTTGATGAACGCAGGAGAAGAAAAGTGGATGGAAAGCAGAGTTGTTTTTTTATTAACAGCAGGGAGCAAGGAGAAAGACATAGGAAGATGAAATAGAGAATTTATTTTGAATAATAAAAACAATAAATGGAGAAGAAATGGTAAGAATAACAAAATGTCAGAGGAAATAAATAAATAAAAAACAAGGAACTATGTTTTTGAATCACCAAGCTGTTCATGATGAATACGTGGATATTGATCCATCATTAAAAACATTAAGATGCACATTAACGTTACATGAAATACAAATGGGAAAGTAGAGTTTGAAAAGAGAAGAAAACTTGAGAGATAGAAATAGAAAAGGGAAAAATGTGGGAGAAAGAAACAAAAGTATGATTTAATTTCAATGATAGTGGAGAGTGAGAGGGTGATTAGCCGCTAACAGGCCGCGCTTCTCTCGTCTGGCTAATCATTTATGCCCTCGGCATCCATGAGAGTGTGATGAAGGATTGTGTGTGTGTGTGTGTGTGTGTGTGTTTGGATTGGCCTGCATGGTCATGGTCGTGTGATGAGAGCCATGATTAGGGCAAAGCAAAGGTCACACATTAGCCGTCTCGTTTAGAGAAAATCGTACTTCAGATTCATCATCATCATGTCCCTGTCCTCCAGCACACAAAGACCACCTTCCCTCTCTCGCTCCTTCCATCGCACACCATGTCTTCCTCAAACCCCACCCCACCCCACCCCCAGCTTTACCTCAGCGCTGTGCTATTTTTGCAGTTGTGATGAGCACGGAAATGTCACATGAAGAATATTGTGAGAGAAACGATTTTCACGCTATGCAAAGTTGCAGACTGACTTTTGTCGGCCCAGTTATTGGTGTTCATCTACAATAATAGCTCGGTGGCATCAATATAAACACTGTTTGAGGCACAGCGGGTGCGTTTCCTGTGTCTCTCTGTGGCATTTTAAGTTATTTGACTTTTACATGTATAGTGTGCTCGTTGAAGAAACAAAAAATATCACTCTATCTTCGTTGTGGTTCAAATAATTGTACATTATTATTATTATAAGAATAATTGAGAGTTGACTGTTATTGTTAATCTGGTCTGCTTCAACCTAGAACAAGTTTAGAAGATAACTAACTTTAACAAATGCATTGTTAACCCATTCCTGTGGGACAATTGTCCAATCATAGCTTAGCAATGATAACAAGGCAAGGCAGGCCTTTGTATGGAGTAGTCCGGAAATGAGATTAGTTAGCATTTTAGCACATCTCTATCTTAATATTTTGCATTTTAAGATCAATGCCATGATGTTTTGTAAATTTAAAAAAAAACCTACCTAGCCAATGCTGATACATCTTAACACATGGATTATTACTTATATAACTTATATTATAATTTAGCACCGCTACTCGGCAAAGCAGGCGTACTTATGGAGTGGTGCAGACTTGACTCATGAACCCAGAAATTAGTTAGCATTTTAGCACGTCTCAAAGTTAATGGTTTAGATGGTAATCAATCATTTGCCTATAGGCTACTTTGCAAAAAACGAACTGCCCGAAAGATACACCATTTAGCATTTAAGGTCAATGCCATACCGTTTTGTAAATATGAAAAATAGCTAGATAGCTAAAGTTGATATGATTCCCTTCATCTGGTCTGCTTTGTCCTAGAAAAAAGTTACCTATCCTTAACTAAAGGATTGTTAATGCTCCCCTGAGCGGAAATTGAAGAATCATAGCATAACCGTTACAAGGCAAGGAAGTTCCCTGGCTTGCTAAAAAGGATACATTTATCTTATGACATTTAATTTAGATTAAATATATTCTTATAATTAAAGCTGTTTTATTCTGAAAAACCGGAAGTTCACAACACTTTTAACTTGAAACCTTTATTCTGAAAATCCTTCATTTGTGGTTAGCATTAGCATTTGGCAAACCATACGTTTTGAAACCGGGAATTGAAGGTGAAATGACATGTGGTGTTGTACACTAAACACACTGTCTTTAACACTCATTTATTGACGCTGCAATACTGTTATTAGGGAATGTTTAAATAACCACAGACATTAGAATGATGTAATTAACACCAGAAAAACGACAGGAATTGCCTCGGAACCGCCCGAAGCCGGCCAATAGGAGAAGACTACAGTTGATAACCCGTGATGCACAGGGAGAATCGATCTCTTTTTCACCCTCCGCTGCCCCAACGCGAACGGGACCAACAGCTGAGAGGGGGGGGGGGGAGCCGCCAACTCGCAAATGTCATTGTATATCGCCGCATCATTTCATCCATCTTCTCCCGCTTATCCGTGGTCGGGTCGCGGGGGTAGCAGTTCCAGCAGAGAGCCCCAAACTTTATTTTCCCTGGCGACATCAACCAGCTCTGACTGGGGGATCCCAAGGCGCTCCCAGGCCAGCGAAGAGATATAATCCCTCCACCTGGTCCTAGGTCTACCCCTCGGTCTCTTCCCAGCTGGACGTGCCTGGAACACCTCCCTAGGGAGGCGCCCAGGTGGCATCCTAACTAGGTGCCCGAACCACCTCAACCGCATCATTCGTTTTATTAAATGCTGTTAACTTTTATAAGCTTCCTTGTACTCTTTTCAGTTTATCCTAGTCTCTGGGCTAAAGAAATCCTAACAGTCACCATAAAAAAAGTAAGAAGGCTGCCTGTACATCTGAATTCCAGAAACCATTGTTTAGAAAATGAATAGGAATTGTTCTGTGTTTTTCACAGTCATGATTACACAATTGGTTACCCACAATATCAGGCAAAAAGACATCAAGACACCTTCCAATGCTACACATACAACTAGACCCACAGCTGGAGTTGAATTAGGTGACTGTAAGGAGAACGATAACACAACACATTGTAAGGGTAGAGTGTCAGATGCCTATGGGGGCATCCTATCCATCCCATGGCTCATCATATTTCAGCAGACTAATTTAACATAATTTAGCATTATCTTACTTAAGTGTAAAATCTCAACCTCTGTGATGAGTATCAGTCTGACACAGAGACACTGAGCCATGTCTTACTTCAGGCTCAGATGTTCCAATATACACTGCAGCTATAATGGATTTATAACAGCTAACATTCCCAGTGTTGAACCCAAAATCCGAGGTCCTCCTGCTCCCATTTTAACAACAATGTTGTACTGGTATGATGAGAATCTCCATGGATACTGAAGAAGTTTCTATTTTGAAACACTTGGCATTGTATAGCACCTATGCAATGTCAGGAATTGAAGAGTATACCCTGCAGCACTTTAGGCCAAACAATACATGTGTAACATAAATCTGAAACTGACAGTCTGATACAGGAGTTGCAGAACAACACCCCTCTACAGTACCTTGAAGCCCTCAGCGTTGTGGTTCCGGCTGAAGGGATAGAAAGCTCCCACCTGCATCCAGCGTCGGCATAACTCTTCAGAGGTGTCGTCAAAGAATCCACAGATGTCTGCTCCGATCTGAAACACAGCAGCGGACGGCAGCTTGACATTTAGCCAAACCCTGCAGTATATTTCTATGAATGTCCTAAATGTTAAATTCCGTGTATTGTAATGCTAGAGGTGACATGCCATTTGAAAGACTCAGAGAAAAGGGGATGCTTTAGAGATACCTTTAGGATACTGTACATTAGCTCCATTGGTCATTTAAAGTAATCTTGTTTTGTCATATTTCATCACTTGTAATTCACGATGTAAAATAACTGTTTAAAAAGGGGTCCATAGAAGTAAGATGCAATGAAACGTAAACTAAATATGTAGTATCAAATGTGAATCTATAGATTGTAAATCAATTGTAGGGAGTTACATTTCAGAGTAGAGTACAACAACATATGTTTTAGATAATAGTGCCATTCATTTTAAAAAGTACCCAGGCCCCACTTATAGTATAACTACAGTATACATATCAGAGTTATATAGCCACATCGTATGGGTGCTAAATATATAAGAAGATGTTAAAAGCCAATCCAGGCCCCTTCAGATATAAACAAATGAATCTGAGGCCAACACATCTCGTGCAGTAGTAAAAGACTTGCCCTGATGTGATAGCTGGCGAATATGTGTCTTTTAAAATGGCTCTCTTGATGTCTCTTTATTCAGTCAAGATTTACTGGCAGCCAGTAGATGTGGGCAGTGATCTTTATTTGCATTAATTGCACATTGGAGTCCAAGAAAGAGACTTCAGTCAAAGAAAGGCCAGTCCACAGAGACTGCTTGCTTTCTATTGTTTACTACTGGCCACATTTTACTACGGACTCAACGGGAGGGAATCGATCCAAATCCCATTTATCCTGCTTTCTCTCTCTCTCGTGTGTGTGTGTGTGTGTGTGTGTGTGTGTGTGTGTGTGTGTGTGTGTGTGTGTGTGTGTGTGTGTGTGTGTGTGTGTGTGTGTGTGTGTGTGTGTGTGTGTGTGTGTGTGTGTGTGTGCTGAAGAAACCTAAAATATGCCTGACACAGTCTCACCATGATGTAGTTGGCATCTAGGAGACCACCTGACGTGCACAGTTGGGTGTATGTGAGCTTGTGTGTGTTTGTGTGTGCGTTCAACTTCCTGTTCTTCTCTTACACTGTTTGCATTACAACACACATGCACGTACACAGCGTTTAGGGCACTTGGGTACCGACTTGCAGGTGGGTTGTATTTTCAAACGTGTTGGTGTTCCTACAAAGAGAACTAGTGTTCCTCCAGACATTTTAATTGAACTCATTCCAGACACTCTTTCTCTCTCTTTCTTGCCTTCCCTTCTGTCTTAATGCTTACACGTGAACATAGATCTCAATTAGCTGAGGCCGAATCCTCTTTAAAAAAAGACTGGAGGGAAACTTCCAAATGCCAGAACTACATGTTTTCTAAACTGAAACACATACCTAGAGCTACGACTGGCTCCAGCTAATGTGCTAAGATTTGTTACAAGGTAAGATCCAAAGGGAGCCTACAGTTAAATGTGCCTGTGTTAAAAGGGGCCCTATTATGCTCATGTTCAGGTTCATAGGGTTATTTAAGGTTATTATTTGTATTGTGTGCCTCTACTGTGACATGTTTACATGCTTTAATGTTTAAAAAGGTCTTTTTCCAGCCCAGTCTGCTCTGATTGGTTAACTAAATCTAGGTGAGAAACTCCCTCTGGATGGACCTTTGAGATATTAACCTTTGCAGACCATATAACACACTACAGGATAAGAGAAAACCCCCAAAAGTACAATAGGGCCTCTTTAATTAATATTTTCTCAAATGTAAACCTGAGAGCCAGGAGTATTTATATTCCCAAAATCCAACATAACTTGACTTTTTCTAGTGTGCCGTGACAATTTAAGTAAAAATGGCTTAGCACTGAATTTCATTTTGGGATTTTTTGTTAAAAAACAAAATTGAAGAGATGAATCCTTGCAGTCCAGTTAATCCCCGTTATGGCAACAGTATTCCTTCCCCGTTAAATTCAGATGCATCAAGCATGGTAGGAACAGTATTTGTCCTTCTGTGAAGGTTTGCTACTCACATAGGGAACCCCAAAGAGCCCAAACTCCAGCATGCCAGGGATGGCCCATTTTATGTCGTTCCAGTTGGCAGCATTGTCCCCCAGCCAGTGACCCGAATATTTTCCCACACCTGGAAAGGACGAGCGGGTCAACATCAGGGTACGGTTTCCTCCAAACACACGCTGCAGAGCTCTGTGGGAGGGGAGCAGAGACAGAGCGGGAGAGAATAAAGAGGTTGTTAAAGGTCCCCAATTATACTGTTTTTCATCAATATATCATAGGTCTCAGATATATGCAAAACATGTCTCTGAAGTGTTTGGCTCCAAATACCAAACATATCATGCATTGTATCATCCCATAATCCCCCTCTGTTTCAGCCCTGTTTCAAAAGTAAAAACATATGGTGCCACTCCTGTTAGGGATTAATTTTGTCTTTACTCCTAGACATTTAACCTTATTTTGTGTGTCGACATGTACGACCATCCCTGCTTCTAATCTCCCGTAAGGAATGTGTTGATGCAGTCGTATGTTGATACTAGGTTTTACAGCTTGACCTACAGGGCATAGGGAGGTTTTGCGAGTGTGAGAACGCTAGCTTCTAAGCTCCAGAGATGGGAGAGACATATCCTGTGTCTGCAGATGTGTTTACGCCATGGTTTACGCCCATCCCCAATATGTGGATTTGACTCTCTGTAAACTAGTTAAAAGGTCTACCAAGATGCGAGGCTGATCAGATTTGACATGGCAAACCACCCGTGCAGTCAGAACCTTTGACTGTGCGACTTGTGATGTGAATGTCTCCGGCCGATGCTTGTATTAAATATCAGTGTTTGACATCAGAACTCCTGCTCGTCCCGTGTCTCCTTCATGAGTCGGTGACTCCCACTGCATTGCTACACAGAAGTTTCCTCCACAACCCCCCACGCCGCTCTGAGAGATATTTGGTTAAAAAGAACCCCATGGTGCTCTAGGAGGAGATTCAGGTGATAAGGGGGGGGGGGGGTTACCTTGGTTGCTGATTGGCTAATGGTTACACAAGCCAAAACATTGTTATGACATCATAAAGTGGTCAACATCAGATCAGCTCATTTTCAGACAGGTTTTTATAGAAATGGATCAGGACAAAAAGAGAGAGAATCTTTGTTCCTGAAACTTTCAGAGTCTCTTTACACAGAGGGGACACGTGTTGATGTAGAAGAGACATGAAGAAGAGGGGATACACATGTTGATGTAGAAGAGAACATGAAGAAGAGGGGACACATGTTGATGTAGAAAGAGACATGAAGAAGAGGGGACAACCATTGTGGATGTAGAAGAGACATGAAGAAGAGGGGGACACATGTTGATGTAGGAAGAGACATGAAGAAGAGGGGCGGGACCAACATGTGATTGTAGAAGAGACATGAAGAAGAAGGGGACAATGTTGATGTAGAAGAGACATGAAGAAGAGGGGACACATGTTTGATGTAGAAGAGACACTGAAGAAGAGGGGACACATGGTGATGTAGAAGAGAGAGACAGTGAAGAAGAGGGGGACAATATGTTGATGTAGAAGAGACATGAAGAAGAGGGGAACACATGTTGATGTAGAAGAGCAATGAAGAAGAGGGGACATATGTTGATGTAGAAGAGACATGAAGAAGAGGGGACACATGTTGATGTAGAAGAGACATGAAGAAGAGGGGACACATGTTGATGTAGAAGAGACATGAAGAAGAGGGGACACATGTTGATGTAGAAGAGACATGAAGAAGAGGGGACATATGTTGATGTAGAAGAGACATGAAGAAGAGGGGACACATGTTGATGTAGAAGAGACATGAAGAAGAGGGGACACATGTTGATGTAGAAGAGACATGAAGAAGAGGGGACACATGTTGATGTAGAAGAGACATGAAGAAGAGGGGACACATGTTGATGTAGAAGAGACATGAAGAAGAGGGGACATATGTTGATGTAGAAGAGACATGAAGAAGAGGGGACACATGTTGATGTAGAAGAGACATGAAGAAGAGGGGACACATGTTGATGTAGAAGAGACATGAAGAAGAGGGGACACATGTTGATGTAGAAGAGACATGAAGAAGAGGGGACACATGTTGATGTAGAAGAGACATGAAGAAGAGGGGACATATGTTGATGTAGAAGAGCTATGAGAAGAGGGGACCCTGTTGATGTGATAGAAGACAATGAAGAAGAGGGACACATGTGATGTAGAAGATACATGAAGAAGAGGGGACACATGTTGATGTAGAAGAGACATGAAGAAGAGGGGACATATGTTGAGTAGAAGAGGACATGAAGAAGAGGGGACACATGTTGATGTAGAAGAGACATGAAGTAGAGGGACACATGTTGATGTAGAAGAGACATGAAGAAGAAGGGACACATGTGATGTAGAAGAGACATGAAGAAGAGGGGACACATGTTGATGTAGAAGAGACATGAAGAAGAGGGGACACATGTTGATGTAGAAGAGGACATGAAGAAGAGGGGACACATGTTGATGTAGAAGAGACATGAAGAAGAGGGGACACATGTTGATGTAGAAGAGACATGAAGAAGAGGGGACACATGTTGATTGTAGAGAGACATGAAGAGGGGAACATGTTGATGTAGAAGAGACATGAAGAAGAGGGACACATGTTGATGTAGAAGAGACATGAAGAAGAGGGGAACACATGTTGATGTAGAAGAGACATGAAGAAGAGGGGACAGATGTTGATGTAGAAGAGACATGAAGAAGAGGGGACACATGTTGATGTAGAAGAGACATGAAGAAGAGGGGACATATGTTGATGTAGAAGAGACATGAAGAAGAGGGGACAGATGTTGATGTAGAAGAGACATGAGGAAGAGGGGACACATGGTGATGTAGAAGAGACATGAAGAAGAGGGGACACATGTTGATGTAGAAGAGACATGAAGTAGAGGGGACACATGTTGATGTAGAAGAGACATGAAGAAGAGGGGACACATGTTGATGTAGAAGAGACATGAAGAAGAGGGGACACATGTTGATGTAGAAGAGACATGAAGTAGAGGGGACACATGTTGATGTAGAAGAGACATGAAGAAGAGGGGACACATGTTGATGGTAGAAGAGACATGAGGAAGAGGGGACACATGGTTGATGTAGAAGAGACATGAAGAAGAGGGGACACATGTTGATGTAGAAGAGACATGAAGTAGAGGGGGACACATGTTGATGTAGAAGAGACATGAAGAAGAGGGGACACATGTTGATGTAGAAGAGACATGAAGAAGAGGGGACACATGTTGATGTAGAAGAGACATGAAGAAGAGGGGACACATGTTGATGTAGAAGAGACATGAAGAAGAGGGGACACATGTTGATGTAGAAGAGACATGAAGAGGGGACACATGTTGATGTAGAAGAGACATGAAGAAGAGGGGACACATGTTGATGTAGAAGAGACATGAAGAAGAGGGGACAGATGTTGATGTAGAAGAGACATGAGGAAGAGGGGACATATGTTGATGTAGAAGAGACATGAAGAAGAGGGGACAGATGTTGATGTACTGTAGAAGAGACATGAGGAAGAGGGGACACATGTTGATGTAGAAGAGACATGAAGAAGAGGGGACATATGTTGATGTAGAAGAGACATGAAGAAGAGGGGACATATGTTGATGTAGAAGAGACATGAAGAAGAGGGGACACATGTTGATGTAGAAGAGACATGAAGAAGAGGGGACATATGTTGATTTAGAAGAGACATGAAGAAGAGGGGACACATGTTGATGTAGAAGAGACATGAAGAAGAGGGGACACATGTTGATGTAGAAGAGACATGAAGAAGAGGGGACACATGTTGATGTAGAAGAGACATGAAGAAGAGGGGACACATGTTGATGTAGAAGAAGACATGAAGAAGAGGGGACAGATGTTGATGTAGAAGAGACATGAGGAAGAGGGGACAGATGTTGATGTAGAAGAGACATGAGGAAGAGGGGACATATGTTGATGTACTGTAGAAGAGACATGAAGAAGAGGGGACACATGTTGATATGTAGAAGAGACTATGAAGAAGAGGGGACATATGTTGATGTAGAAGAGACATGAAGAAGAGGGGACATATGTTGATGTAGAAGAGACATGAAGAAGAGGGGACACATGTTTGATGTAGAAGAGACATGAAGAAGAGGGGACATATGTTGATTTAGAAGAGACATGAAGAAGAGGGGACACATGTTTGATGTAGAAGAGACATGAAGAAGAGGGGACACATGTTGATGTAGAAGAGACATGAAGAAGAGGGGACACATGTTGATGTAGAAGAGACATGAAGAAGAGGGGACACATGTTGATGTAGAAGAGAGAGGCATGAGAATGTAGAGGGGACACATGTTGATGTAGAAGAGACAATGAAGAAGAGGGGACAGATGTTGATGTAGAAGAGACATGAGGAAGAGGGGACATATGTTGATGTAAAGAGACATGAAGAAGAGGGGACAAGATGTTGATGTACTGTAGAAGAGACATGAGGAAGCGGGGACACATGTTGATGTAGAAGAGACATGAAAGAGAGGGGACATAGTTTGATGTAGAAGAGACATGAAGAAGGGGGACATATGTTGATGTAGAAGAGACATGAAGAAGAGGGGACACATGTTGATGTAGAAGAGACATGAAGAAGAGGGGACACATGTTGATTTAGAAGAGACATGAAGAAGAGGGGACACATGTTGATGTAGAAGAGACATGAAGAAGAGGGGACACATGTTGATGTAGAAGAGACATGAAGAAGAGGGGACACATGTTGATGTAGAAGAGACATGAAGAAGAGGGGACACATGTTGATGTAGAAGAGACATGAATAAGTGGATTTTGCACAATAGGGTGAGCAATATCAAACACACATACATGCTGACACAGAATATAAGTGATATTAGACGTGGACACGAGCCAGAGCTAGTTGTAATTTTCCTTCCAAAATGAACATTATTATTTTAGTTTGATGAGGGAAATCGAAGCAGCATTGATTTCCATGACAATACCGAACCCTGATGATGTTTACGAAATGTGTCTCCTGCCAATAATATATTTTAATTAGTGGACGGAGGGAGGGAAAGGAGGAGGGAGTGAGGAGACAAAAGAATGACAAACTAGCTTCAATACCAAAGGACTGAGTCAGCATGTGGACTTCAGAGGGCCTGTTTGTTATGGTCTCGTGTGTGTGTGTGGTGTGTGTGGTGTGTGTGTGTGTGTGTGGTGTGTTGTGTGTGTGTGTGTGTGTGTGTGTGTGTGTGTGTGTGTGTGTGTGTGTGTGTGTGTGTGTGTGTGTGTGTGTTTATGTGTGTGCTTGTGACGGTAACACAGCAATGGGAAGTGCCATAAATTGAACAAGCTTTATTTATTCTCATATCTGTATATGTTTTTGACGATAAGGCTTCGGTCACAGATACTTTTTGTAATGTATGTTGCGGCAAAAATAGGATCAACTTCAAGAACCACCAATGTAAGGTTGGAAATGTCAAACTACACACTTTTATTTACTTGACCTTATTTAAAAGTGAAAGTGGCACATCGGATCAGAAATCACCAGAGGCCTGTTTAAAATTCAGTTCATGAATAATTTGCTGGTGTAGTATAGAGGTAATGGTGAGTACATGTGTGTATTTATTAGTACTTAATGAGTAATGATATAAGGCATCATTGTCAATCTTATTTGTTTTTTATTATTATTATTATTATTATTTGTCACTACTTTGTGAAAAGTTGCTTGTCTACAGTAATGTAAATCTGAAGCTCAGTCTTTAAAAAAATACATTTTCTATTATAGAAAAAAATACTTAACTTTGCTCTTTTCCTTATTTGATATTGATGTGCAATGGATGTCTGTTTTAGACATTGGAGAAAAAGGCTTTACTTTGGATATCAGTGATCATTCAGATGTCTTGCAGTCCTATGTCATTGCAACCTGTAAGATGTCCCAAATCACCTAAAATGCCATAACAGGAATAAAGTGCCATCAATATAAAATTGCAGGACACTTCCTCATTTGCCTCTGCAGAAACAGAACCAAACATTGCTGAAGCTACAGTCAGTTATTTTTTTAAACTGGCATTTGAGTTACATTTAAACACCTAGGCTGAACCGGTTGGAAATTGCTACTTCAGAATATCCAAATATTGTGTGTAGGGTGAATGAACCCTTGTTATACTGATGTGAGATATACAGTATGACCTATAATTATTAAGATGTTGATAATACATGTTATCAACATGTTCATACTTTGATACTCTTGACGTTGAACCTCACCATATATGTTATATCTCTGCATCAAGGAGTGGGTGTGCAGTGCATTTTGTTTCGTTTAATGAGGTCCTATTTCCCGTCAGCCGAAAACCCATTAGTGCAGGTGTGTGCTGCTTTCTAACGGATGCAATGTTCCCATACCATCACCATTAGTGCATATTAAAATTCCGGCAACTGAAGCTACATTTAGACTTGTATGAAAAAAACTAGCCGGGGGCTTGGAGGCTATAACATTTCCTAAGAGATAAATATGACTGAAGCCTTTGTACTATATCTCTGTGACATTTAGCTGTTTTTGTGCAGCTCACTTTCGTGACTGGTAGTCTTGAAATGATCAATCTGATGTTCTCTTGTGAACTTTCACTACCATTTTGTTTGTATTGCCTTGTTGTTATCTTTGATTTTATAATGAAACATAATGGGTATATGTCTCACTAGCAACATGTTCTCAACTCAAGCCATCCTCCCAAAATTGATAATAACAATACCAACTTGTGAGCATCCTGCCTTCAATGTCTATACTCATGAATCAACGTTAACCTGCTTAATGCTTCATCCATTTCCATATCTCCATGATCATATCCTATAATCACATTGATGCCTGTAGGTTGGTGTAAGTAATGGGCTCTAAAACTGTTTCAGCGCCAGACCCAGATGAGAAATTCATTCGCTCACCCTGGGAGTCTGGCTCATTAAAACATATCTTTGCACTTATTACATGGAACCAACTTGCACATGGTCACAGGCTTAACAGAAGGCATAAGCCAGTAGGCTGCACTGAACTGATCTGACACATTTCTCTGTTTTATTTTCCATGTCCACTCCATAATTGCATGGTCATTTCTCAAAAGCCTCTAATCCTACTACACTTGATTTTGAATATATTTTGTGTTTCTGCTGTGACATCGCACGCTGCATTTTGAGTTTGCCAATAGCAGCAAATTGGCGTCCGTAGCACAAGCTGGCCTTCTGTCATTGTGAAAACACTCACTTTTCAGTAGCCAGCACCATAGAGTAGCCATACAGACTGTGGACATCATAGTGGTTCCCCCAGGCCTGCTTGGCATCCATGCACAGAGTCTTACTGTACATCACCTCGTCCAGAATCTCTGTGGGGAGAGAAAAGAGTAAGGAGAAGAGAAGGTGTGAGGAGGTATGGGATGAATACCAAATATACGATGCAGTCCGATAAGGAGAGAAAAGGAGGACGATGGGGACAGAAGGAGCAAGAGACATTGATATATACAGCAATAGGAAGTGGGAACAATGAGAGACAGAAAGAGCAATGGAGGAAGAGGATGACTAAGGAGTTCTGCAATAAAATGGTGGCATCAGGGGAGGACGCCTTTTCCAGTTATGATCATTCTGTCTGGGAGACAGTCAGAATAAAAGACATGGCAGAAGAGTCAATTTCAAAATTCCTCACCGGGGACCTACTACTTTAGATGAGTTCTCTTCTGGACCTGAACTTACTTCATGAGCTATTGTGGCGTAGTTATCTTCTTGCGCACAGTGTTTGTCCTTCAAGCTGCACGCTCATAACATTCGCTATTCACTTAAAATAAGGTATGTAGATATGTGGATGGTTTGTGTGGAACACCACATGCAAATTAGATTAAACACTTTTTTAAAAGGATCACAGACATTGAGGAAATGAACTGTAGAAGAAAAGCTGGTATGGTGCAGAATATATATGAAAGAAAAGGGTCTTACTTGGAGTGTATGGAGGATAGTTGAGGTTGTTACGAGCACAGCCCTTATTTGATCCTTTTACGAAACTAGCAACCTCATTCATATCCTGCAAGAGCATGAGAAAACAATGTTTGATTCAACACAATTAGTTTGAACAAACAATTCTTATTTTTTAATAATTGACTTGGTTCGTCCGTACGTACGTGTACTTTGCTCAAAATACAATACTTTTTTTCCTTTACAGGTATTTATTACAATTAAACAAAACAAAGAAACAAGCCTTTTTGCAAAAAAATAATCACATTTGTTTACATGGAACTTAGAAGAAAAGACGGAAAACGTAAAGTTGTCACATTAATAATAATAAAATACCAATTGAGTTTGTTAATAATTGTGTATGTATTTGTAAATATACATATTTATATACATATATTGAAAAACGTTCAATATATATATATATACAACCTGCTAGAACAGTGTTTTGAATGCAGGATTATTCCACAAATAAATGCAACATGCTGAAAAGAAGATATTGTCGTCCGGTGCTGAATATTAAAAGACCTCAGTTAAACTAAGGTGTTTGAAGTAAGTCGTGAAATTGTCAGCTTTGCAGCTAACAGCCGGAATAATGACTGTGCCAAATCCACATTTTCTGCTGAAGAACCATTAAAAGGTTTGAATTTCAGCCTATTTGTGTCGTCCCGTGTCTGGTGCTCTTTATTGGCCTCCGATGTTCAACCCACGGCAAAGTAATTGCCACCGAAAATTACAAAAATGTAAGCTCACTGCCCGTGTGTGTGTAATTGGCTGCAGAATAGTATCCGTTTCAGGGTTTACGCTCGGCGAACAGCTAATCAGTGAATACAAATCTTCATGTTATCTATTTAAAATTGACTTACAATCCAGAGGGCATCGTGTTTGATCTCCCTGGAGAATCTCTCGTACTCATCAACCCACCAGTCCATGCAGTTTTGGCTGGTGTAGTCTGGAAATACAGTCTCTCCTGGCCACACCTGAGAGGCAGAGAGAGTGAGATGTGTGTTTACAAGCACTTTTTAATAGTTTTTTGGGAAGAACTCTGAGAACATTAGTTTGGCATCGCTATGTGAGTTTCCCTGCTGACAGTATTCACGTTAGGATGTGTTTTGGCAAGGCACAGTGTTGTACTTCATTTTGACAGGACTGCAGTCATGTTTCAAACTGCTTTATTTAGTTTGAATAAAAGCAACTGCAACATGTCTTTACTTCTGAGTCGACTCAGGCTTTGGGAGTAATGGATTCCATGTAATGGTACTACATAATCAGGATGGAAAAAAAGGCAACTGTATTCCCTTACAGTTACATAAAAAAATACATTATCCAATCAAATTCGTAATTATTATTAGCAGGATGACTATGTTACAAAAAACAAAACAAAAAACACATTATGTTTCTTGTAAACGTATACAGATGTTGTTTCTTCTTTGTAAGCTTTACTGTTCTGTAGGCTAATACTTTAAGTGTGAATCTATAAGTCTACTGCCCAAATCTGCCTTATAGTTTTCACTTTCTTTGTTTCATTAATTTCTTTAGATCACCAATATACCAATAACGCATATTTGGGATAAACTGAGCTGTGAGGAGCTGATGGCCGTAAAGCAGTCAGTCAACTTAAAAAAAGGAGTTGTGAACAATGTTTTTAAAATAACTAACTCTGAGAACACAGGACCACACTGCAAGTTTAACCATAAGGTGTCAAATGGAGTATCTAATTTAAATCATGAGAGCTAACAATTTGGCAATAAATAAATAAAAATTGGTGAAAGTTGGTGTCCCTATCAGTCTCCTCCCGCTGCTTGTGTGTCAGTGCTTTCAATTTGGCAATACAAATAACATTTGCTAGCTAGATAGATTGTTATGCAACCCAGTCTCACAGCATTTCGTGTTATAGTGACGACATTTAATCTATTGATTCGTGTTCACCATTTTCCCCTTTTTTCGTGTCACACAGAACGATTTTAAAAGCAATGTATTTCTATTGGTAGTATGTTTCGTGCCTGCAGCACGTCTTGTTGTCCGTTCGGGTCTTGGAAGACCGGAAGCTATTTTCTTTTTAAAAATAGTTTTTCGGATTTCAAATTGCATTAACGATATCCCTACATGCATTGTGGCTAAAACATCCAATCAGCGAGCTTAAACCATAGCTGAGGATCTTGGGTAATCAGTTCAGTGGCTGTGTATCGCAATGATGCTCGAAATGTCCCTTATATGCCTACGTCTGTTTCCGGTTATTTTTATTCTGAAATTCAGTTCCTGACGGACGCCAAAACAGCCCGAGATTATGGAATTAAACAAATACATAAAAACAAGGATAATTGTGTGTTATTGGTGAGTAAATAACAGTGTGTTATTTAGAAAATAATAACAAATTAGAAGGAAAAAAAGATTTAAAAAATACAGATTTCAGTATTCTGAGGCTCTGAGCCCCATTTATTTTCCTCACAGATGACAAAAAAAGTTAAACATTATACGATTTAAAATAAAAACAATAATCGTGGCTTGATATTGAGTAAGAAGATGTTTTTATGAACCCCACAGCTTCCGGTCTTCCAAGACCCGACCGGACAAAAAGACGTGCTGCAGGCACGAAACATACTACCAATAGAAATACATTGCTTTTAAAATTGTTCTGTGTGACACGAAAAAAGGGGGAAAATGGTGAACACGAATCAATAGATTACATGTCGTGACTATAACACGAAATGCCGTGAGACTGGGTTGTGTTATATGGGTAGCTAACGTAAGCTAGTTAACTAGGTTGATAGAAGGCGAATGTTAGCTAGCTAGTAGGTAGATTGATAGATCAGATAGATAGATAGATAGATAGATAGATAGATAGATAGATAGATAGATAGATAGATAGATAGATAGATAGATAGATAGATAGATAGATAGATAGATATAGATAGACAGACAGACAGACAGACAGACAGACAGACAGACAGACAGACAGACAGACAGACAGACAGACAGACAGACAGACAGACAGACAGACAGACAGACAGACAGACAGACAGACAGACAGACAGACAGACAGACAGACAGACAGACAGATAGATAGATAGATAGATAGATAGATAGATAGATAGATAGATAGATAGATAGATAGATAGATAGATAGATAGATAGATAGATAGATAGATAGATAGATAGATAGATAGATAGATAGACAGATAGATGATAGACAGTAGACAGACAGACAGACAGACAGACAGACAGACAGACAGACAGACAGACAGGACAGACAGACAGACAGACAGACAGACAGAAGACAACAGACAGACAGACAGACAGACAGACAGACAGATAGATAGATAGATAGATAGATAGATAGATAGATAGATAGATAGATAGATAGATAGATAGATAGATATATAGACAGACAGACAGACAGACAAACAGACAGACAGACAGACAGACAGACAGACAGACAGACAGACAGACAGACAGACAGACAGACAGACAGACAGACAGATAGCTAGATAGATAGATAGATAGATAGATAGATAGATAGATAGATAGATAGATAGATAGATAGATAGATAGATAGATAGATAGATAGATAGATAGATAGATAGATAGATAGATAGATAGATAGATAGATAGATAGATAGATAGATAGATAGATAGATAGATAGATAGATAGATAGATAGATAGATAGATAGATAGATAGATAGATAGATAGATAGATAGATAGATAGATAGATAGATATTATCCCTTCTCCCAAAAACAAAATTACTAACATATATCTTTTTTTCCTTTTTTCTTTCTTAAAGAAATACATTTGCTATTGAATTACGAAAAAACTAAAACAACAAATTAATAAACAGATAACTAAACAAACAAATAAGCAGATAAATAAACAAACAAATAAACAGCAAATACATAACAGAGGTAAATGATATTCAAGAAAAGATAAACAAACTAAATAAATAAAATAATTAGCTTCAATAGTTAGCTAAATAGCTAACACAACCTAATAGCACACCAGCTTTCATAGCTCTACCACGCAGCATTCTCCACTATAAGAATCACCCCTTTCTTGCTACAATTCAGCTGCATCAATCAGATAAGATACAAGCGCCACACTTGCTAAACATCAGCAGTGAGAACAGACAATCACGCACACCAACCTTCAGGGGTCTACCACGCACCACTAGCTAGAACAATAAGGTACATGTAAACAGCATGATACTGTAGGGCAATGGTTCTCAAACTTTTTCTGTCAGGCCCCCCCTTTGGAGAAAAAAAAAAAGTCGGGCCCCCCCAACACAAATAGTCAGGCTCAGTGGCGGAGCCAGAGATTTATTTTGGGGGTGCTGTGGGGTAGCTTGACGTTTCATAGAGGGTGCTCAAACATTTAGGGTTTCCCATTAATGTACCGGCGCTACAGAGGTATGTTCTACTGCAACACTCCCCACGCATATACACAATGTACGCAGGGGTCAAGTGCTATTTTTTAAAGGTGGTGTGTGGACCTCACATAGGGTGGTCCGGGGGCATGCTCCCCCGGGAAGATTTTATTTTTAAATATTGAAGTTAAAAGCATCAATCTGGTGCACTTTGAGAGCAAAATGAAGAGATCTATGGATACCTCTCTCAACACCTATGAAACAGAACTGTAAACAGATGTACTATTTCTTTATGGATATTTTACAAATCACTCCCCTTTCAAACTTTATTCATTTTTTAATGTCATATAGTATTTCATACCTGTTTTTAATTTATTCTCTTTCTATAATGATCATATAAACGTGTGCCTCGGAAATAATTGTTTACATTAATGGTGACCAAAACATTTGAGACCCACTGAGATAATACTGAGAGAGTCCTTTAGCTCACTGAGTCTCTCAGTCTGACAGGAGAGGACTCTCCTCCACTTTGTTGTTGAAAAAACTCCTTATATCCGTTAGCGTAGCTCGCTAGCACCAGAAGCTAACATCAACGATCTCCGGTACCGGTGCTCTCTCTCTCTCTCTCTCTCTCATCTCCTCTCTCTCTCTCTCTCTCTCTCCTCTCGCTCTCTCTCTCTCTCTCTCTCTCTCTCTCTCTCTCTCTCTCTCTCTCTCTCTCTCTCTCTCTCTCTCTCTCTCTCTCTCTCTCTCTCTCTCTCTCTCTCTCTCTCGCTCGCGCACGCACACAAAATGGCTCGTTCCACACACACACAGAGCCGAGCTTTAATGAAACACAGAGACCCAGACGTAATAGTACCAGCCCCCCCTGTCATGCCTCAGCGCCCCCCACTTTGAGAACCACTGCTGTAGGGCAAGCATTGGGAGAAGCAAAAGCTTGGCCCATGGAAATGTCACAGATAGATCTGAGAGATGTGGAAGTGACAAATGTGAAATACAGAAGGAGGGGGGGAATGATGAGAGAAAGAAATGGCAGAGGAGAAACAGGATAGAGAGACTGAAGAGTTGAGGAAGAGAACAGAGGAGAGGAGAAATCGATAATGCAATAGAAATCTCTAGACGTGACTGTATGTTAGAAGTCCTCCTTAATGACATGTATTGAGAAAAATGATTAATCCACCAGGGAAAGGCTGAGATTGTGTGTGTGTGTGTGTGTGTGTGTGTGTGTGTGTGTGTGTGTGTGTGTGTGTGTGTGTGTGTGTGTGTGGGGGTGTGTGTGTGTGTGTGTGTGTGTGTGGTGTGTGTGTGTGTGTGTGTGTGTGTGTGTGTGTGTGTGTGTGTGTGTGTGTGTGTGTGTGTGTGTGTGCATTTATTGGAGTGAACCCCTCTGTAGAGCACGGTAGATATTAAATCTCAAGGTTGCTCGACGTTAGCTATCTTTTACCTTTACTTCCTCTGCCAATAACTTTACAGCCCAGTTTGTAGCAAAGATATGAATCATGCTTTCGTAAACTCACGTGCACACACACATAGATTTATAGGAATATGTTTTTGACAGGTGGTAAGAACTTCAAGGTCAGGGCTTATTGATGGTCTCTCACAGGTATCATCTCTCCTTTTCCAGCCATTTCTCCCTCCTGATAACTCTAGATTTTGCTTACTAATGCTGACGCCCCATTAAACACCTCCAACAAATCTGCTGGCATTTGTAACTCGGTCTCTCTCTCAATCCAATGTCTATTTGTGTGTTTTTTTATGCTCCCTGTCTGTCTGTGTGACTATATTTTCTACAACTCAGAAAGTTCTCCTACATTACTTTTAATCTATTATGTGTGTCTTTCTTTATTCCTGCACTTGCCTTTTTCTCCACCCATGTTCCCGTCTGTCATGTCTACCTTTTACTTGCTCTTGTCTCTCCCTACTGCATTGTTTACACCCATTCATTTTTGCATCTGTTCTTAAATCATGGGCCACGAGAAAGGAAAAAAAAGCTTTTATCTTATCTTTGGGAGCAATTAGCTGTCTTAAAAGCAGAATAAATAACTGTGTATATACTCTATCGCTGACACAGCTACCGCAGAGGTCGCTTTGTAGACACCCAACTGTTTTAATAACCTGGACACATACTGTATATTGTTATGTAAATAACCTAGAATCAATTATAATCCTACACATGTGTGCACAGACATAAAGCACACACAACCAGGGATAGCTTCTAATTTCGAGAAATGGATACACACACACTTTTTCTTTCGCTTGCTGTCTCTCCCGTGCACACACTCGCACACCTAATCTGTGATGCGTCGATGCAGAACATTTTAAGATTAAACACTAATGCGGAATCAATGCATATGTTTGACCTGTTATAAACGGCATGAAGAAGCGATTTGCTGAGGGACTGGGCCTAATCGTGTGTGTAATCAAAAGCAACACTATAAAAGCATGGGAGCAGCAGACTTTTACCCCTCACCTCCACCTCTCTCTGCGGGAGAGAGCTTTTTAAACACACGCTCTGTGGGGAGAGGGATCAAAAACTTAACAGACTGGCTTAAACCTCCATTAGGGAATATTATGGTTTGATGGACTGTGAGCCACAGTCGCACATGTACAACGATATACACGCGGCAACTGCTTATAACTGGAGTCATATAATGCAGAGGCTCAATGGCAAAGTGGACCTTAAGCATTGTTTCATTTATATCGTGGAGTCATGGAGCTAGCTAGGTCTTTTAGGTACATTAAGGAGGAATCTCCTCAACATTGTAATATTACCCAATTATTGATTGAGCATTGTGGCATGTTCCTGGAATCCACTTGAGTATATTTATTTCACAAAAGAGAAATGTACCCTACAAACGGTATTACAGACTTAATGAAAAGACTGTACTACTCTACAAATCCCCCTCTAATTTGTGTTGAATTAGGTTATGTCCAACACCCATTTTACACTTAACACCTGTGTTTGACCTGTGCTCTGTAACGTTAAGTTTGAACCATCTAAACGATGATCTCTGTTTCGAGCCATTTAAGACTCAGACAATCGGCCTACGTGTGTTGGAGTCTTGGTTTAATAAAGGCATTATCATTGTAGGAGGAAATGCTCGAGTGGAGATAAGTATCTCATCATTGGCCACTGTTTATTCTGAATGCATGCTCCAGTTGTTTTCCTTAGCACCCAAATGCAGCTCACCTCTCCTAACAGTGGAGTTTCTCCGTCTGAATCCGTGATCCAGGCTTTCTGCGCGGTCCCGCGGTCAAACGCCTCATACGGAGCACCCCCTACCCTCTTACTGGTAGCTACTGCGGGGTCCTGGGGAAACAGAAATGCACTCGTAAGAATACAACACATATACAAATGATATTTAAAATAACTGTTCATAAAGCACAGGTGAGTCGCAAAGCTGCTTATCGTCTACCTGCCAGTATCGTTTTGAGTAAGAAATGTATAGTAGGGGTCCCCAGCAATTACAAATGCCGGATGCTAACTTGCATATGTTGGGTCATTTTTACAATCAGCAGAAGTTTTGTTGAATTGCATTAATTAGCATTATAGCCCGTAAATAAATTGGTTCAATGATGGCTTGATTTGGACCATATTGGAGTTGTTTTGGGGGTTATTGAGGATGCTGAATCAATTTAGGGACATTTTCAGTTTCCAAAATGACAGTTTTAACCAGTGGGTAGATTTTGATATTTTTTGTCCATTTTCAAGTTTATAGGATGCTTGATCGATTGGATTGGACTGATTTGGAGGGTGTGTATTTTAAATAGTAAGCGTTAACTTCGACAGGTAAAAGGTTGAAGGACATTTCTTACCACAATGATCCAAACAATGCAGAACATGTACATTTTAATTGACAGACCAATACACTCTTAGTTGAAACCTGAATATTTGAGGTAACAAAGGCAAGTATGGCAAATTAAAATATATCACGATAGCTAAATGATATGCTTTAAAAAGGGAGATAAAAACGATATAATAAAAACGCTGTGTGTTCAGTGGTAAGTGTTACTTTTAAGAAACACATCATATTGTTGCAATGTTCTGGGGTTTATGTCAGAAACAATAAAAACATAAATTGAATATGGTTTTTGAACTCTCCCTGTGAAAGCAGATCATTAATGGAGTCAGGGATATCAGATGGAGTTTACTTTTAGACAGCGAGAACAAAAAGTATCCGTCATGCTTCATTACAGCTGGAGTTCACCAATCTGACATCACATCAGCCACTATTCGACAATAATACACGAATAATAATACCATCAACAACAAAGACATTCAAGGTGTTGTTTTGTAGTTGTATAGGGATGTTTAAAGGTTGCATTATCAATGTGTCTTCTTACCAGGATGAGGATGTATTTCTGTCCCTTCTCATGAAGGTAGTCGGCGAACTGAGGCAGCTCATTGAAATTAACTTTGTCGTAAGTGAAATCTTTCTTATCCTCCATGTAGTCGATGTCAGTGTACTGAACGTCCTGCATGGGTAGAACAAAAATAATGTATGGGCGCTTCATTAACACGACATAAAATAACTATTTCATATGCAGTTCATTACAAAAATAAAAAAAGTGTCCTAGTCTTGGATACCTTGATGAGTTTACTTCAAATAGGTTGGATTAGATATTCAAAGCTTAATTGTAAATGCTAAGTAGATGTCATGGCTTCCATATATTAAAATAACATTTGCATTGATTTAATGAATTAAAAAGGACTCTTAATGCCATTTAAAAAGGTAGCCAGTCATGCCTCCACTCCCCTGCATAACTGGAACACATCCACTCAAAATTCTACATCTTTAATGTGAATTCATAATACAGTATATTTACCATTTCCTGCCTAACAAACACACTGTTAAGCAAGCCACAGCTAAAAAAAGTTGTATTGCGATCTTGTCTGACCTGCTGTTGCTATATTTTAGAGACCTGATGTGCTAACTCGGATAATGTGCTACTAAACCTTGGGAGGACAATGGGAGTGTTAGCACACCCTTTTTTTTTTACTGTGCATGGGACTTATGCTTGCTCCCTGTCTGTCTGTTGTCTGCCAAAATCTACTTCACATCGATAGAGCAGATGGTCGTGAAGGCACTGCCAGATCCTTCCTCTAATGGTAATCAGCTCCAGACATATTAGGGAGAATGTGATAATGCCCTCTGTGGTCTATCTAATAGTTATCAAATATGTCCCTGAGTACAGCAGGAGAGGAAGCAGCTGCATCTTAATGTCTTCGGTTATGAAAGAGAGATAAGAGATTATCCGAGTGAAATATTGAGATAGGTTAGTAATGTGTTTGCGTTTAATCTTTGAATAAGACAAGGGTTCACAACGCATCCTTGATTGGCGCAGTCTTTGTTGACTTGTGATACAGTTGAAGTGTTTTTTGGGGTTGTATAAAGATTCAGATTGGGAGTTTACCTTAGTTATTAAGGAAGGGAAAGTACATCAAACAGCGGCGCTCTGTGTAGATGGGACTTCTTAAAGTTATTCCCAGGCGAAGATAAGCAGCACAGGCTCCTTCCCAAGAAAATGTCAACCAGAACTGGTGTTTATCAAGAGTCTCAGAAGGGAAGAAGTGTTGGGAGTAGTTTGAGCATTCAGATCACGATGAATGAGATAATAAAAGGATCTTGCTCAATTGATCTTTGATCAGTGCTAACATTCAGTGATGCTTGAAAAATAGTTGTCCTGGGATTGAACCTATAGAGCCCAGTAGACTCTCCAGTATTTGACAGAAAGCTGGATTACCCCGTCTAGGCTAAAGGCCATCGCTATCACTCTGACTGTCTCACAAAGTCCTGCTTCCGCCTTCACATCACGTCTCCACAGATAGTGTAGTGGTTAGGGCTCTTGCCTCTGGAACCACACAGAAGTGCATGAATGGTTCAACTTTAACAAGGGGTGCGCAAGGTGAATTATCGATTTCCTTCACTTTCCCCAAAACAAAGGTAGGAGCTGAATAAACCCTCTGCTGCAGGTATTATGCATTGTCACAGCTTGACTTCAGACAGTTGGTGTTGAAATGCATATTTTGTTTTAAAGAAAATAAGCCTGGAAAATATCTCCCAACATTTGACATCTGAGGTTAAATTGAAAGACCTGCCTCTGTTTTGTCCCTAATTTGCATTCCTTGATCTGAAAACTAAATCAATAAGGTGTTTTCATTCCCAAGACTGCTGTTGATTCATAATGAGCTCATGCTTCTGATACTTTGGGTGGATTTTGTCACTGTTTCTCAGCAACGATTGCCTATTTCTCTTTGTCACAACAAAAATATCATGTGAATGGACCAGAGAACTTGATGCCCGACCTTTCATCTTGTCTGATAGGCTTTTATTGTTCATTTTCATTGTGACAATAAACACAATGCAAACAAAATGTCACAGGAATGTAATTGCATACAACTTTCCGCACAGAGCTGAGATATAGATTGTGAAAGTGGAGTAGGGGTTTATTAAAGTAGGGCGCCATCAATTAACAGCAAATTCCTTTTGCCATAAGGTGTCGCTATAACTTCCCCTCAATATGGCTGTGTACATGTGCTTGGCAAAAAGCAGTTTCATGACGAAATGGCCACCACACCAAGGCATTGTCATTTTATAGAAACTTAAGACTTTTAAACATTTGAATCCCTAAGGCCTCAAAACTGTCCTGACTGTTGTGGAAATAATTATCATAAGACGCCAGTTAGTAACATACAGGACAAACCTCGATGTCTGTTTACCTTCTTTAAGGACACAGGCGGCTTAGCCAATAATGTTATTGTTCCCATTCTGTGACCGGTCAATACTGGGATACAGATGGTCTGTGTTGTGGGTACACTGGGACACTTCCTTCTCTGTATTTGTGGACTCCAAGGTGAAATCTTCGAGGTCATAAGTGTCCGAGGCAAGTAGCTCTGTGTTCCCACACTGTTTAGGCTATCTCCTCAAATATGTTGTTTACTCTCTGCGAAACCAGTTAGATGGGCTGGCAAGAGAGAGGCTCTCCAGAATTGACGTGGCAACTCTACCGTGAAGTCAGAACCTCTGACTCTTGGACTTGTGATGTGAATCCTCCGGCCGTTAACTCCAAATAAACCATCATGTGTTTGACATCAAAGCTACTGCTCTTCCCGTGTCTCCTTCCTGAGTCGGTGACTCCCACTGCATAGCTACACAGAAGTTTCCTCTACACTGACTGAATTTGAAGTTGATAGGTCTACATCTGTAGAAAGAGTTTGTTAAAGTGTGACTCCTGCAAAAATAATAAAGGTAGGGTGTTTGAAATTGGTTGTCAATTTATATTCTTTAAGTCCAACTATATTTTCAGCAATCCCTCAACATGTGCATACTTTAATGAGTTTTCAGTCATGGCAAGAACCTCAAATATGCATTCAAATGCTTACATTATTTATAAGAATAATACAAATCCTACCAGTTTTAATAGTTCCTCCACTCCCTAATTACAAAACCACAGATTGCAGAAGCAGCAATAGATTGTCCTTTATATGTATAGACGGCCTAAATAATAAGAAAAAGCAAGCTGTCAGGATCTTACATATGGGATGCCCGCAGCACGATTCCTCTCCACTGTATCTTTGACCTCTTTCAGGCTGCCGTAGTTCCAGCGAGAAAGCTGGAAACCCAGGGACCAGTAGGGAGGAATGACCGGCCTGCCAATGAGCTGAAACCACAGCGGACATATTGTTATTGCAATTGCTACTCACAAACCACAGAAAACCTTATATATATCTTCTTATGTAATACATTCCTTCTAAAAGAGTATTTGTTTGTGCCTCACCTCGAGAAACTCCTGCACCACTTGTTCTGGCGTGTCTCCAAAGAGGATGTAGAAGTCAAGGACTCCTCCGATCGTCCTGAAGGTCACAGCAGGAGCTGGTTGCAAAGTGACCTCTGAAAAAAAGATGGACAAGCATGATAAAATGCCCTTTCAAACTATTTTGAACCGGCAGTGACTCTGCTTTGAGGGATAGCTATTGTTGTGCAGACATGAAACAAGAAGATGTGTATCAGTCAAGACAATCCACGAGAGGCAAAAGCAACACAAAGCTTTTTACATCAAGAGGCTATAGACATGAGCAAGAGGAACATGTCAGCAGGCGTTCCCATTGCTTTCAGTCATCTCCTTCATGTAATAAAAGAGCCATGCAATATTCTCTTTGATTTGTCAGCACCATTTTTGATTGAGGCAACAGTAGATCCATGTGGGTTATGAGGATGAAATATAATATGTGCCCTTGAATCATTTTGAAAAGTGTTTGTGAAATAAATGATTATTATTCGTATTCTCTTTTCACACTGCTGCCTTTACAAAACTATTGTTGTCTCTTTTGCTACCCTGAGAACAGTGTGATGTTTTCATGTCGTTTGTAGCATGTATTTGAGTGTATTTTGTGTTTATCTTCACCCATAGCATTGCTGTTCATGAGAAAGACCCCGAATGACTTTCCGCTCTCGTCTTCCAGACAGAGGAAGAAGGGATAGTGTCCGTAGAGGTTGTGTGTTCCCTGAGGGGAAGGCAGAGAGACAGAGGGATGAGGGAGAGGTGTGAGGCACGGGGGAGATGTATCGAAGCTGAGGAGGCACATTGGGACATTACTGCCTAATCAGCTTACAATGCATTCAATTAGAAGCCCTTTGGGAAGGAGAGTACACATGTTGGGAGCATGTACACATGAAACTTCAACACATGCACACACACTCACATACATACATACAGAAGAGGATTAGGGACACAAAAAGGAATAATTCAGACTCAGAATTCTGGCTTTTTTCCAGACACAAATTGAAATTCTGTGAATAAAGTCAGAATTTGAAGGAAGACAAATATCTCACTGTTTTTCTGAATATCTAAAAAAACATCACTTGGTCGGATCTCCAAATAAATGTCACATGCAGCCCTAATCTTCTTCCTTACATGCACACACACACACACACACACACACACCACACACACACACACACACACACACACACACACACACACACACACACACACACACACACACACACACACACACACACACACACACACACACAAATCCTAGGTAAGCTTGTCAACTGTTAGCCTCCCAGTACACAATAAGGCCGGTGTAGCAGTAATATTAAAAAATAACAAGTATGCATATGGTTCCTTGAGTGAATGCATATCACACACACACACACACACACACACACACACACACACACACACACACACACACACACACACACACCACACACACACACACACACACACACACACACACACACACAAATCCTAGGTAAGCTTGTCAACTGTTAGCCTCCCAGTACACAATAAGGCCGGTGTAGCAGTAATATTAAAAAATAACAAGTATGCATATGGTTCCTTGAGTGAATGCATATCACACACACACACACACACACACACACACACACACACACACACACACACACACACACACCACACACACACACACACACACACACACCACACACACACACACACACACACACTGTTGTTGGCCAGTCTCACTGCCAAACCCCAGTGTTGCCACTTGGCACAGATGCACACCTTCACATTCACACAATTGACCCCAATGATTTCAGCCTCCTAGGGTGAAAATTGGCCGGCAAAATGTGGGAAATGTTGTTATCGACATAGAAGGCTCTGTTATTTTGAACCTTTTCTAAGCTACTGGTACCAGCTACATACAATATACATCTAATAAGTTATGTGTATGTTCATGTGTAAGCAGAAGTATGATTTGGTGATCTCTTATCTTTCGCTGTGTGTGTGTGTGTTTGTAGTGTGTGTGTGTGTGTGTGTGTGTGGTGTGTGTATGTGTGTGTGCGTGGTGGTGTGTGTGTGTGGTGTGTGTGTGTGTGTGTGTGTGTGTGTGTGTGTGTGTGTGTGTGTGTGTGTGTGTGTGTGTGTGTGTGTGTGTGTGTGTGTGTGTGTTGTGTGTGTGTGTGTGTGTGTGTGTGTGTGTGTGTGTGTGCACTCCTCACCCCATTAGGGAAAGCGTCTCTGGTGAAGATGGGCCAGGTTTTCCAGTTTGTGTCATGGCGAAACTGTTTATGCACATGCTCTCCCAGGCCATAGATATTATGGGATGGAAGCTTAGCAGAGATCTGTAAGAACTGATCCGCAAACACCAGTGGAGCCATTGTAGTGTCAAACCTGAAAGAAAATAACAGGAGACAAAACCAACGGGTCAGCACTGGGAAGTGAGAAGATGTGGCAAAAAGATACGGAGAGAGCAGGTGAGAAAGAAAATGTGAGGGGCGAAATAAGAAAGAAAGTGAGATACAGTGAGAAGAGGGATTGGGAACTAGACATGTGGAGGAGTTGAGTTGTAGAAGAAAAAAGAAAGGCGAGGACAGACCATCCCATCAAACTCTAATGAGCCCTCAGGGTAGCTTTCTCCTGCCTTCAAAACAAGACATCTACTGGTAGGTACAATAGCAATACAGAGCTTTCTCTCTACAACTGCTATAACAAGGTAGAGACAAAATAAGTAAAGTTTGTAAATGCAGTAAAAATAACGGTAACACTTTATATTAAGGTACACAAATTAACCATCAACTAGTTGTTAAATAACAAATTATATTTTTATTTATTTATTTTTTTAAATATGTTTTTAGTAATATTAGTCATTAGTTTTACCAAAAATAACTTGATTAAATTGTATTTAAAATAACATTTCCAAAGAAATAAATCCTTTGAATCTGCCTATTCAGTTTCTGTTTGAATGTGAAGGGTTAAATGAAAGAAGCTCGTCTCTGCGAGGTGAAGACAGGAGCTGATTGGACGTCCAGCTATGGATTCACAGAGGGCCAGCTATAGTAACTGAACGAGAGAGTAATGTCAACTGACAGTACAATTGACCAATCATATCTTCCATCTAAATGGGTGGGCTTTATTATCGCGGACTTTATGACAAGTTCCGCCCGCTGTGAAACGTGTCTTGTTTCCATAGCAACAACAACTTCCTGTCAACAGCGTAAACTCGCCTTCAAAAATAAAAGCATGCCAAATTACACTTAAGACATACAACTGCAACGAAAGTAACAAACACAATGCAATATCCTTTTCAATTTGAAAGAACACAAATTGGGTTATTTACAGGTGTTGTGTTGTGTGGTAGAGGGTCGCTTTCATTGATGCGTTTTGCACCCCGGGCGGGCCGTTGTTTTGATATTCCACCAGTGAGAAAAATAAATAAAAATAAAATAAAGTAATTCATTTTTTTATTTTTTGTATTTCGCGACCCACCTATCACATCTCTGCTCCCCACCAGTGGTGGGGTGGGACATCTCTAAGCAGTTGACCAATCACAACAGAGAAGGCCAGCTAACCAATCAGAGCAGACTGGGCTCTGGTTTCAGACAGAGGGTGAAAAGAGGTGCTGCAGCACAGGCAGTGTGAGAAAAATAAAGACCTTTTTCAACATTAAAGTCCCAGGGGAAACACAAAATAAATATATTAGTATGTAAGTATGAAAAGATAATACTGCAAACTATGTTCATACATTAGACTACATTTTATTCCGAAGTTAAAAAAAGTGCCCTAGTGTTACAAAATACAAAACGAGTAGAGCTGTAGAATATTTGATTCAATGTCTTGATTCTCTCTTAAGGTCTCTCGACACTCACCTTATATAATTGATTAAATAAATTATTAGATTAACATTGATTCTTCGTTTTTCATTTGTTGCAATAATGTCAGAAATCCCCTGAAGTCGTTTATGAGCCACATCTTATTGTCATGTCATGCAGTATTTCCCCCATCATAATTGAACACCTCGCCATGTTATATGTTTGTTTCACACTCTAGAAATGATGTTCATGTCCCACAAATGTGTTCAGCCCTGTGTGACATCGCAGTGATCAATTACCCCTCAGAGCTGTGTACACACAGTCCCACACTTCATACTAAACAACAAGAGACATTAAACCATTGTGGTTGTTGATGCTGTATACAAAAATGGGGCTTGTGACTGAAACACTTTCATTTGCCAGGATGTGATGCAGAGGTTATTACCTTTATACACTATCGGTGTTTATCACAGTTGCTGATGGCATTTATGGCTTATTACAAAATTCCCCCAAATGTAATTCCTTTAAATATTCTCTTTTAAATGTTTTAATTGAGAGTTACACTGATATGATCCAACATTTAGGGGTGACAGTACTCTTCCCATCTATTTTCATTATGTTTTTAGAGGTAAATATCTGGGGTTTTAACAATAAAATAATATGTTTCCTTTGTAAAATGTTGTTAAATCTCAAACGTTAGCTCGCCTCACTTACTGAAGTATAAAGCAGCATTATCTTTCTCAACACTGCACATGACCTTCAACCGGAGGCACTGAGATTGCTTTGAAGATTTTCCGCTATTAAATAGTTAATTACTCTAACGTCCTGTGTTTACAGCGCCATACGTTGTGTGAATCATTACAAATCTGTGTATTTTCTTGTGCATTCAGGTGATAGGTCAGACACAGGAATGTACTTTTTTCAAGGAGTTTACTTCATTTAAAAATGTTTTAAAAACCTGTAAGTCTGAATTGTGTTAACTTATGCATGCCCACTTTGATGTAAGTGTGCTCTTTCCGCATTAGCTGTTCTTATCGTTACTGAGCAATATTGCATAAACCTGTTCATGTTTTTATAACTGTTCGATAATGACCTGAGCATGACCTCTAAAAATGTTACAAAGTAGAATATTAACAAGGTTTATAAACTTAATTTTGATGCCAGACATCATTATATTTGAGTTTATTAGGATATAATATTTGCAGACACCAAGTTTCACTGATACATGGTGTGAGTGTGTGTACACAGAGTTATGATTCTCATAATTATTCTGCTCTATGCATATCAAGAGTTTGAAGATGTTAACATAATATGCTCATTTTCAGGTTCAAATGTGTATTTTGTGCTTCTAGTGTGTAGGAGAGAACCTTCCTCTGGATGTAACTTTGGGATTTTAGCTTTTGCAGACCATTTACATATAAAACCTATAAAACACGCTACAAAAAAGGGAAAACCCAAAAAGCATAATAGGCCCTCTTTAATAGTAACGGCATGTATGGCTTGCTACACTGATGTGTCTACCTTCCTCTCTTTCTGTAGGTGCAAACTGTATACACCTTACAAAAAGTATATATATATTATATTATGACTTATTAAATGTATAATACTTATGTTGAATGCTGTCTAATATATATATACTATTCCAATTACTTGTATATAGACTCTCCTTGCACTATTTCTATTCTATTTTTTTTGTATTACTTGCACTATTTTAACTATTTTGTCTCTTGTATTATGTTGCGACATCGGAGGAGCCTGTGACCTAAGATGTGCATTGACACATACACTGTAGCTATGTACATGACAATAAAAGCCTTGAATCTTTTGTGTTTCCTTCACTATCCACATGACAAACAATGTGATATTGTGGTTTTCTGTCCCTGTCCAACACAAATGCACAATAAAACACACACACACACACATTGTAAGCACTCACAGGACTTTTTCGGTCTCCTTCCTGCGCACAACAAGGCCAAAGGGTGCGGTCGTCATCGACAAGGTGTTGCTGATGGGGCTGGAGGGGTCGCTGTTGAGGCTGCTGATGTGCTCATGAGGGACTTCAAACCTCTGCTTGTGGGCATCAGTGATCTGAGCAGAGAGAGGAGAGACACACGCGTACAGGCAATGTGAGCGTGGCCTCGTACATCACTATTTGTGTCCTCTTTTGTTCCTCAGCAGTTGTGTTAAACGTGCTTTGATAAAAAATACTTTTGAACTTGATTTGACTGGACTAGATTTATCTGACAACTTCCTCTGTAGTTGTCTGAATGTGTACGAGTGTGTGGATGTAAGTGAATGTTAATTTGGGTGCGAGAAAGAAGGTGTGTAACGTAGATGGTGTTTGTCAGTGCGTACCTTAAAATGGAGTCGGTTGTTTGTCTGCATCTCTGCGTGGAAAGACAGCTCTGCTATATCAGCCCCAAACAAAGAAGGAGAGGCCATTCTCTTCAGACGGGCATTCATTACTGCAAAATAAGAATCAAAAAGGAGGGTAAAAGTTGTAATGAATTTTCACGATATATCACCTTTAACTTCTCAATCACCAGAATAATCTTTTTTATTTTCAAAGAGTCAATCAAAAACGACTTAAATCCTGGTTTTGGCGTTTTAGGGAAGTGATATTATTCACGTTTGATGAATAAACTTGGAAAATAAATAGATGTTTTCGTTTTTGTTCAACAACATTAAAAATGTCAGGAAATACCCCACTAGTGGATATCTGAAGCTTCTACGTGTCATAAAAACTGTGATTGCTAACAAGTGGCTACATATTAAACGTCATCACGCCGAACATTAGCCGCCATTATTTTAGCGGTGCTGACATGCAACTGTCATGTAGCTCATTACGTTTAATTTTAGTGATTGCATTCATTTGTGAGATTATTCTAGGGAACAAAACGTGAAAGTATCATAAATGTAATTTTTTGCCATATGTATTTTTTCCGCATCATTCCAAAATCCAATAGAGAAATCCCATAGTTAGTCGACCGAGCCCTTGCTATGCTAACTTCTGGATCAGCCTGTACAAATATATCATCAATCCACCACTCTATTAATATGTTTATATTTTGTTAGAAAACAAACACCTCAGAGTTAAAACCCAGGACAAATGGTGGTTTTATTGCGAGTTATAACCTGCTCGATGAATGCCGAATTCATCTTCAACTATTCATTTAATAATGGAGTACCCATGTTCGAAATAGTCTATTTCCTATTAAAGATGAAAAGTGAGTGGTCTATTAAACGATCACAATGTGCTCCACTGATATCTAGAAGCTCTAGAGAGTAAATGTTGGATGAGCTGTGCACCCGCTGCATTAGTTACCCAGACAACCTAAGTGCATTGAAATACAAAATTACAACATTTTATCTTAACATGACAAATACTTATTCATTACAATGATAAGTGAACTGCAACAATAAAGCAAACTACAGCAGTTTGAGCACTACACATAAGATTCATCACTGGGATGGGAATGCATTGGAACGCAGGTGTATTCCCAGGTTATTTATTTACCCGAATGTTCAAATTGTGCAATACGCTTACAGAGTCCACAGCTGCCTCGGAGGTAAACGTGGGTAATTTGCATAGTGGCCTTGAGCAATACCAAAGCAAAATGCATGTAAAAGTGTCTGAAGAGAGTTTATAGGGAGGGCTTTCATTTGTCTGTGATGGTTAAAGTCAAATTAAGGCTATAACAGAGTGGGCAAGATAAATTATGCTATTTAACTATTTCAATTTCGCTATTTACATAAAACATTGTACGTGTATTGTTCTTATGCTATTCAAACAATGTGCTTGAATCTAGTGCAATTTAGAGTGGATGGAAAGGTCTAATCTTGCTTGCTCTATACACAATAACTGAGATCACATAAGGCAGTGAAATCAAGCAGAAAATAGAAAAACCTGCATGCTGCAAAGTCAATCATGTTTTCTGATATGTCATCCATATTATATTTCACAGAGAAGCATGCCTTAGGCAGAGTGAGTTTTAAAAAAAAAACGATGTGAGCAAGACAGACGGACAGATTAAAAGAATGTGGATCGGTTGGATTTGGAAAATAAACTGTCTGAAAAAAATGTAATGTTTCCATCACTCAAAGAACGTGTGAGTGGTAGACGAGGGTGGAAATAAAATGTTACCGTGAGGATTGGGCTGCTCCATGGATTCCACTGTGTATCCATGGTTGGTTGAGAAGAAACACCAGGGGACGTTCCTCTCGTCCAGGGGGCCCCAGCAACATCCTCGCTCCTCACAACGCAGCTGTTCCAGCAGGGAGGTTGATGTTGTAAATCATTATCATCACCAGCATGGCCTTTATTATTGTCATTACTGCTACTATAAACATTGTTGTCATCATCATCATCATCATCATCACCGCTGTTTCTAATAATCATTAAAACCAGGTTAGCAAAAAGCATCAACAGCTATTTAAAACTGCTCTTCACGTAGCTCTGCATGTCGTCGTTTAGGTGCTTTTCTTTTCTGGAGATAGGCACTGCTCAATCCACTCCTCCATAGTAAGGCCAGCCCGGAGGTCGAAGTTCAGTAAGGGATAATGTGCTGCGAGGCGGTCATTATGGGTAAAAGAACACCCGACAGGCGGATCAAAAATAGTCCGTTGTTACCGTTTGAACTACGTAGCAACGGCAGGAACTGCTTCGATAGCGTGTTTGCGGACCTTTTTGATTACAGATTTGAAAACATCGTTGCTTGCTTTAAAAGTAGCACAATTCATTATTTCAAACCTTGGAAAGTATCTAGATATCCCTGTCCTAATGCCAAAGTAACTGCACACTGAATATGTTTTGCCGTTTGATGTCTATGTCTGGACCGTTGCATAAAAAGGAGGGTTTCTGCCCCGTTACTTCTCCGCTGTTTTCTTGTCCCAGTTTGAAAAGTTATACAGTTAAATTGACGTGTGATGTGAGCGTCCTTAACAACGGTCAATAAGTCCTTGCTACACATTATCCCTTACATGTTTCCATCTTAAGCTTTGTTAGTTATTTAGTTTCGTAACGGACGTGATGTAACAGTTGTAACGGTTGCAGCTTTTCTCAGACGCGGAGGGATACTGACTTGTTGTGAAAACACAAAAACTACAAAACTACAATTCTACCCGTGATATACGCTCATTATATCACGGCTAAGAACCAATCATATTGCTTGATTTGACTTGTCCGTTTTATAAATGGACTTATTTTATGTCCAATTACAAAACCTGAAAATCTCATTAGCTTGTGTTAACCTCAGATCTTATTTCAGGCATTGATCCAAAAACACATATAAAAAAAGCCTTTGAGACGAGAGATGCTAATGCTAACTTATGTCCTGGTATAGGACTCATTCCTGCACCACTCTAATCTGTTTACAGGTCCTGGAAAAACCTCGATAAACATTACTTTGAAAAAATAGTGGCTCATACCTTGGAGGCTCCAGCCTCAGGGAAGCAGTCTACTCTCTCAGCCAGAGGAATGTTAGGACACTGAGGAACGAATACTTCAGTAGATTCTGCCAAAAGAGGAAATGTTTACTTAAAACAGAAAATTAGAGTGAAAGCCCAATCTTACCATAATACACTAGTGATAGACTGCATACTCATTTGAGATTTATACTTATGTGGTTATATTACATTTTTCAATGATGGTTACCTGACCGTAAAAAAGGTGAATATAATGTAAAAATTATGCTAAAGGTCCCTGACAAATAATGTTGTTTTGCCAATAAGGGCAGTCAGACATATAATGCAAATGTTCAGGTTCATATTTGTATGTTGTGCCTCTACTTTGTCGAAAAGTTCTTTATTTTTCTCATACTGCCTGTGCTGCAGCAAATCTTTTCACCCTCTGTCTGAAACCAGACAGAGGGTCGTATTGGTTATTTGCACACCATTTACATGCACAAAACCCTGTCTAACACTCTACAGACAACGTTAAACCCCAAAAAGCCTAAGAGGGCCTCTTTAGCAATTTCTGAAAAATTGGCCAAGCTTAGTGAAGGTTTACTTCCTTTTTTCCTTGGTTGTGTTTAAGTTGTGTCCTTCACGTATTTGTTTGCGTGTTCACTTACCATCTTTAACGACTCCACCTTCTCCGGTGACGAACAGAACTATGAGAGCGATGGCTACCACCAACATCAGTGAAAACATGACCATTAATGTCACCTCCAATCCAGAGAAGCGCCTTTTCCCCATCTGACACACATAAACACATGCATACAGGGAGAGTGATTACAAAGGCCAACATCATTAACACCCAATAATGACTCCCAGTTTACTTAAGGCAAGGTCTCAAAGGTCTCAGAAAACGTCCCCGCTTAATTAGACCCATTGGCTAGATACACATGCATACACACATGCACCAAACTATAGTAAAGAGATATATTTTTCTTGCATTGACCTTGGACTCAGAGAAGTATTTCTGCAGTAAAAAAACAAGAAAAATAACAGGACTTTTCAAAAAGAGAAACAGAGAGTCGTACAGAACTACCAGGCCAGGCCAGTCTTTGCAAAGGCACTGCTCATATCACTCAAGCAATTAGGCTCCGCTCCAATGTACTCCTGGAGACAAAAACAAGGTGAATGTCTTCATGTGTGTGTCTATTTGGGTGAAGGAGAGGCTTATAGCCATCCTGGCAAATGTGCTGTGAAGAGCAGGCGAGGGCAAAGAGAGATGGAGAGTCAAACGTGTGCATGCCCCCCTGCACACCATAAAGAAGCAGAATCACCTGCAAATGTAACACTGAGCAAACACATTCACATTGGCCTCTTTCTTTCTCCATTAGAGTACACTGGGCTCCTAAAAATAGCTTCCACCCATAACGGCATATCGTTTTACTTCTCCAGACACACAGAGATTCTGATATGGGCACTTGCACACTTTTCGGCTGAATAGTTGACGTTCCCAGCAGAGCAGGTGATTTAAAATGATCTGATAGTTCATTTGAACTTTAGCTTAACGCATTTAGATACATAGAGACATATCTCTCTAAAAGTTAATGTCAGCAGAAGAGGAGGTTTGTCGCCTGTAATTATATTCAACACCGGCATAAGGAGACGTGGATCAGTGCAGGGGACTTCTGAATAAAGAAATCTGTCAATGCATCAGTATTCAAAGCCCTTCTTTAGACATCTGTTCCTCAGGGCTACACTGCAATTAACAGTGGGTTATTTACTCTGGTAGCAAAGCACTATACTTAACCAACAGTATCATTAACAAAATTGGTCACAATCCGTCAACAGTTATGCAGATAGAGCTGCATAATACAGACATCTCTGCAAGCTGTAGGAAAGTCTAGGTCCAGGCTCTTTGTCTGAAACAATAGATGTTATCTTTTCATAACAGTGATGCGTTAACTTTAAAGCTATTACAACAGAATCCCATCAGCATCACAATCATCGTCTAACATTGACAAATCCTAAAACTCGAATACTAAATCAGAATTGGTTTTATTTTAATTTCAACAGGTAGATTGTTTGCAGCTGCAGTCTTACCTTGGCTCTCACCAATGATCAGGGCAAAGTGCTTCTGAGTTCAAGTGGGATAGCACCTTTTGAACCACAGTAAGTATTGCTAGGCTCACTACTCCTTCAGTGTGTGTGTGTGTGTGTGTGTGTGTGTGTGTGTGTGTGTGTGTGTGTGTGTGTGTGTGTGTGTGTGTGTGTGTGTGTGTGTGTGTGTGTGTGTGTGTGTGTGTGTGTGTCAGTCTGATCATGCACACCCTGAAGCCATAAAATGTCAGATAACACTGTAGAGTGAAACAAAAAAAAACAGAATCCTAAAATCCCCATATCGGCTTGTTACAATCTGGCGATCATGTTTGATGAGTTTATGAGTGAGCGTGTGTGTGCGCAGCGGATTATTATTCACTGAAAGATTAGGGTACATTTATTATATATTAATATGATGTTTGTATGTAACCTGTGACTCAGCTAAAGTTATCTTCACTTATCTTCACCCCGAAGTTAACATATCACTCATTAACACACATATACACACACACACACACACACACACACACACACACACACACACACACAATTGGCAGTATTTATGTCAGTGTTTGCAGTGGAAACAAGCTTTAGAAACATTATAATTAAAAAAATTATAATACCTTTACAATATTATGTATAATGTATTGCCATTCAATCCTATGTGAGCCTGGCCATTATTTTGTATGTATGTATGTATGATACTGGTTTCCCCATGTCTGTATAGTTATATGAGGCAGGCATCAGGCATGGTAACCTTACACGTTCATCAAATGGGCTTCTTATGCTAAGTGATGTTGAGAGGCATTCTGGACAGATGTTGCAAATGTGTAAATGCCTTCATCTCTCCAATATGGACACATAATCATTACTCCTTCCAACGTTCAGTAAGCAGTTTATGGGAATAGACATTTACCGTCTGATTTTATGAATACATCCAATGTCTATTTGCTCTAACATTGACATACTGATAGGTTAAGTTAGTGATTGTTCTTTCCCATTAAACTAAGTAACAAGAAAAAATTGGCTGCAGCAAACTGAACATGAGATCAAACACAAGGAGAATCAGACTTCCTTAGCATTTCTCTGATTCCCAATCAGTTCAACCACTGACTGATCTCTATGGGTGAAGGAGCGGCACGAGTAAGAGGTGGTTAAACCTTTGTCCCACTTGTTCATAAATTCTCATTCATGAGTGTTTATTATGGACAGGTGTTAGCTTACGCTACTTAACTGCAAAGTGCATAGGTTATTCTTCTTCTGGCATTTTTACACCATCTTTGTCTTGTAACAATGCCTCCCAGGTTTTCTGGGGTGAAGACAGATGATTGCACTCTCTGCTGTGACATGAACCCAATGCCACAATCATCATTATGTAGCAAGCCAGCAGAAAAGATTAACAATGCTCGTCTCCTCTCTGGCCTTTACACATGTGGAAGACGTCGGGACCATTGATGTACAAAGAGAACTGGATACAGCGTTGGAGGCGGGTCTGCGTTCATTCCAATGAAAGTTGCTTTGTGGCGCATGAAGCCAAGGCTCTGGAGTACAAAAATACCCAGCTTTTCCAGATTAAGCCCATAAAGCATGCATATATTTATGCTTTCCTTAAAGCCCCTGTCACACTGTCCCGAAATTGACACCCGATGGACACACGATAAAGGAAATGTTCAAATTCGGCTGTGATCGTAGCAACATCGGGCCATTCGTGAGGGCATCTAAGCCATCGTATGACCGCCGGTGGAGTTTCTCAGGCTCTGGCAGCAACTTCGTGAGCAGCAACTTCGTAAGGCATCGTGAGGGCATCTTGTCAAATCGTGTCATCTTCGTGTTATCATCGGTGCATTCGCCCTCACTCTGATCGGGGCGAATGCCCGATGGCACCGATGATAACAAGATGCCCTCACGATGGCCTTACGAAGGGCAAAATTGACACACGAATTCAACACGAAAATGAACCTTCGCAAGGTCCTTCGGCAATTTTTTGGCATGCCAAAGATTTTGCCACCGCTCACGAAGTTGCTGCCGGAGCCTGAGAAACTCCACCGGCGGTCATACGAAGGCTTAAGATGCCCTCACGAATGGCCCGATGTTGCTACGATCACAGCCGAATTTGAACATTTCCTTTATCGTGTGTCCATCGGGTTGTTTTATTGCACAACAAAATCATGTAAATATATTATGTAAATAACCCAATTTGTGTTCTGTGAAACTAAAAAGGATATAATATATTATTTTGAAGGACAGTTGACAGAAAGTTGTTGTTGTTATGGAAACAACATTACGGAGAAAACGTAATATTTTCTACATATAACGACGGATAAAGTAAAGAACAAAGTCTGAAGATATCAGTACAGTATCATAGTACTGTAACATAATTGTTTTTGGTACTTTCATTGCAGTTGTATGTCTTAAATGTAATGTAAATGTTGCCTTCGTGTGTGGTTCGGGGCCATCTTCGTGCAAAATTCACAATTCCATATTCGTGTGTCCATCGGGTGTCAATTTCGGGACAGTGTGACAGGGGCTTAAACCCTACCTCCAATGGACTCCGTCATAACAGCGTCTCAGAGAGAGGAAATAACTCTGGATTCAGCTTTTAGAGCATTTTACAACTTTTAGGACCTTTAGATAAGGGCTAAAGTGTTTGCACTGTATTGAACAGAGGGCCAAAAAACACATTTTTGAGATCTGACCGAAATAAAAAATGTTTGTTCTGAGATAAAAGTCAAAATGCTGAGATCAGAGTCAGAACCCTGAGAAAAATAGTTAGATTTCTGAATCCAGACTTCAAATAGCTTTGGGTCAGATTTTATAGACATGAGGCCTTAATCCTCTTCCGTTATACTGGGCCAACACATCCTCACTCCCAGGTCGGCCTATGTTGACGTTATGTCAAGTCCCCTGTCGGCTTTTTCCAACGCAAGGGGGGGGGCCTTAGCGGCCATTTACAACGCAAGGGGGGGGGCCTTAGCGTCCATTTTCAGCTTTCCGGGATGTCCATATGCTTCTATGGACGCTCATGGAAGCACGGCGTTCGTTTGTGTCGACTGCCCTTAAAGGCAATGTGAGCGTCCATTCTCATTGGATAACGGAGAATTGTACACCCGGAAGTAAGTATTCCCCTTACTGTCGATTGATTTTACAGTGATATCTGCACTACTCATCGACTAAAAAACACCAGATTATCCTTGTTAATTACACAACATTGATTGGTTTAAATTGTGTGCAATGCTTTTGTATTTTTCCCCTTCGATTCGGAGAAACAAATGTTTTTTCGGAGTAAAGGATGGCAGAAGACACTACACTACCCAGAATCCCCAGCTATCGTTTGGACTACACCATGTGCTCTGTTTGACAAACCCCGTGATAGTCCTCAAGCTCTGTGATTGGAGAGTGTGCTCCGAGGGTTACGCCGAGCCTCGAACAGCACTTGAAATGGGATGGAATCACGGCAGACTGTCCAAAACTGGATTTGAACGGGTCCACCGCCCCTCCCCCACCCCGTCCCCAGAACTACAAATGCTGGCTATTCTGTTTCGCAACATGTTCTGTATCTATGGCACGTCTCTACTGGGAGTTGTAGTTTTAAAAGACGTTTTCATATTTCCCATAATAAGAAGTTGCCAGTATTAAACTGTGTACATCCCTGGAGGTTTAGAGGATAGGAAACACTCACATTTAAAACATATAATTAATAAATGGGTGAAAATTGCTTGTGCCCATAATGGGCAGCATTATATATACACACAGCTAAGGTCAGAAGAGCTTTATTTAACAGCTGGTCTTATGTTTGTGACCCCTGTTGTTAATTGATAACATTACATTACATTAATTGATAAGCCTGAAACATGCACTTGTTAAGGTTCAGAGGCACATTTTGCAAATATGGCAGTAGCCATCGATCAGCTTAAGATAATATATACTTTATTGATCTCAAGTTGGAACATTTGCGTTACATCAGCATGTGTTACAGTTAAATATGCAGTGGTGTTTATTTATAAATCATTTAGTATAATCACACAAATTCTGTGTTTTATATTCAACAATTCTGTGTTCTTTATTTATTGATTGTTCAATACCTGACAAGGTCGGAGATGAAATATCTACATACATCTTATAAGAGTATAATACATTATGTATAATATCAGTTAAAATAAGTGCTTCAACATAGTTAACATTGCTGGAGGTACGCACAAATATTGATAGATGTCTTGTAATGCAATATTGAGGAACCTGCGACCCAAGTTTTTCATTCAATGCATAACTACACCGTAGTTGTGTAGGCCTATATGATATGTCAATAAACCTTAGAAAATCTTGAAATCTTGAAAGGGATGTGCAAAATAGTCATTATATACAGTCTTTAATTAACTATTAGTAGAGAATAACGAGTAATGAATATACTTTATAGGGATCCTATTAATATCTAATAATAAAAATAATGAAATTCAATAACATGCTTTAACCACTAGGTGTCCCTTTATATCAGCTGTGCACCTTTATGGTGTAAATACAGCCTATCTACCAATTGGATCAAATATAAAAGTCAGCCGAATTAGTGTTGATACTGCAAGGAGACGTATTGTGTGAAAATAAATGTAAGATGTTGTTTAATTGCTGATATATTTATGATCCACGTCACGTTTTCAGTTCCTCATGTTTGTCTAGAAGTCTTCTCATCAGGGCTATATACATAGAGAACTACGGCAGATATGTAATATTTAATGCAGCCGAACCGTGTATTACAATGCCGTTATGTGATGACTTCCAAAGAGAAAAGCAAGCACACTCGGAATAAAGTATTATTGTATTTTTTTTTAAATGTTTTCGGTCTGTTTCCGTTATTTGTTAATGACGATGTGCTGTGAGATGTGAGACTGGAATTGCACAGGGGAAAATAACGTAGGCTATCTTTAGATGCGGATTTTGTTAAACTAATATGTTTGCTCTGTGGACCAACACTATACATTGACGAGGAAGGGGGTAGCAATAAAGATAACACCATTAAACAGTTACACAACATAACAGAAATAATATCGATAGCAGCGTCCCTAGCAACCACCTTGGTAACAATGAAAACTTCCTGAAGTAATCTTCGCAATAACTAGCAAACTAAAGATCATGTACATCCACTGCACACATAATCTGAAATAACAACTCATATTTCTCGCATCAAATGACATCAAAACGCATTTTAATGGCTAAACTAACTTTAAAATAGGCATTTTCCACCGAGAATAAAACGAAGTTCGGCCATGTTTATTTTTCTGCAGGGAGAAATTTGAAGATCACGTGACGTCAAACAGAGCACATGGTGTAGTCCAAACCAGAGCCATATAATAGAAGAGTTACGACAACGGAAGTCCAAAAACGGTTATCGTCACGTGGTTCATGTAGAAGAGGATCGTTCCCCGGAAGTTCATGGCGGGCAATGTGAATGCATTGATAACAGGAGATAGAACTACGATTTTTGGTAATTATTAGTGAATAAAGGTTTTGATTTGCAAAATGTATACAACAAATCGATATGTGTATGTATTTACATCAATATGTTTTAAAAAATAAAATAGAATTTGCTGGATTAGTGTGAACAACTAGTTTACATGTTAGGCTAACAGTGCCTTGGTTAAAGAGCCTGTTGCTGTTTATTTATAGCTTTGAATTCTTTAAAACCAATATTATCTTCTTAAACCTGTATGGTAGTCAGGAGCATATCACTTTCTAATGTTTATTGATATATTTAGAGAGAGGGGATCTAAAGTAATGCTTTAAAATTCAGATTAGATTAATGTCTACCATTTTCTTAAAGTCATGGTAGTTTCAGTAATCCCATGGTAATTGAGGACACAAGTTATCTAAATGACTAATGTCATCTTTATGGCTTTCAGAAAGGACAGGAGACCGACAGGTGACTATCAAAGGACTAGCAGCAGCATGATGATGATGATGATGTTAAATGTGTTGTTTTAGGAACATCCATTGCAAATACATGGAATTCAATAAACATTGAATAGCATATCATGCAGTTTGTCTGTGCCTTTTCCTCCGTGTTGTCCTGGTTTGCTGTGCTGCCTCCTAGTCGCCACCATGGTTTGCTGTGCTGCCTGGGGATGCTCCAATCGCTCAGAGAAAGGAGTACAAATGTACAGTTTCCCTACTGACACAGAGCGGAGGAAGCAGGAGCAATTTCACGACCAACAGCAACAAAATATGTGATTTATATACAAACACTGCATTTGCACTTTTTCACAAAACGAAAACCACACCATTGGGAAAGCTTAATGTTTTGTTTAATACAAAAAACAGGGAAAGGCTTGAAAAACACAGAGTTGAGACTCAGGGTGCAGGGTGAGGGTCTCAGTGCAGGTATTCAGGCTCCATTGAATCCCCCTCTGGTTCTTGTGCTGAAAGAGGGATAAACAGACAGGAGAAAGGGTTATACACACACAGCACACCTATTGGATGGGAAATTGCCTTGGGGAGATAAGGTGTGGTCTTTGTTCCCAACTGAAGTTATAGAACTTTATTATTTGTGAGTTTAACAAAGTATGACAAATGGCATCAGTAACATATGTGATATGAATTTCTATAAAGTTGCCTCACATTCTTGGTCATATTGTATATACAGTATGTAATGAGTATAACATGTCCAGTAAGTATAAAGTGTTTCCTAATACTGTGTATTCAACCACTATGGAATATGTATGTGGGCAGACAAGATTCAGACACAGTTGTTCTGTGTGTGAAGTAACCTCAAGTCACTCCGCAGGCACATTTTGATGCAGACCAGTTTGTCAAGACAAAAAAGGGCAAGACTAGGCTGAGAGCAGAGGCTATACCCACCATCTTTGTGCATCGCCCTGTGGTCAAAAAGAGAAGGGCCCCTGCACCACGATTCACCCCGGGACCTGTATCTACAAAGCCCATAGCTCATGATCACAGCTATAGTGTGAAAGGTGACACAGGTATAATAAGTATGAACTCTTAGTAACAAAAGTAATATTTCTTATTTTTAAGTGGTATAATATTTTAAATGTTCGAACATTTACAGTGCCATGTCTTCTACTTACATTAGTCTCAAAGATTGAGGGAAGAAGGGAAGGGATCACTGCCCTCCACCTGCCAGAGGAGCGCAAACAACAAAAACAAGCAAGGTGTCCCGTCATGTACCTGGAAGTTTGGGTTGGCAAAATGGAGTAAGAAAGGGACTTGAAAAACCTTGGTGGCTGTCTACTCATGTTGTTACAGTTGTCTTGGTTACAGCTCTCAAGTTTTTTTGTGTGCCATTTCCACATCTTTAGAAAATATGAAAAAATTGAAGTGAAATCAACCTCATCTCTGGAGAAGAAACTTCGATTTCTCTGCCTTGTGAGTTTGCAGTCTTGCAGTTTTGCTCCTCCACCTGTAACATCACTGCCCCTCCACCTGCCATACAGTAGGTTACTAACAATATTACTTATATAATACAGTGATAGAATACATGTTTAGTATGCTTACTTATATAAAACAGTAGTATTAAACTTACCTTGTGTTTTCACACTCACTTAAGTCCCTCTCCCTTTGCCATCAATCCAAAATCAGCTGAGCTGCAACATTATACAGGCAGGTAATAATCAACATAATCACAAGGACACAATATGGCTCTGCTAAAAACACTCACTCTTACACGCACCAAAGTTATATTTATCTAATATTTAACTCCCTCCACCCCCGCATACAATCCTGTTTAGAAGCCCCTCTTCTCTAATTCAACAACGTTGGACCAAATGACATTAAGAGAACGGAATTTACAATTAAAAGGTTGTTCAACGTCTGTTGCTAACTTGCTTCGGTATCCTAGCTTGATCTGTTATCTGTAAACGTTCCCTAAATCTACTGATTTAGGGATAATCCACTGACATCCTTTAATACACATGTTAATTTGAATCAGATGTACTGATAATATCCGCAATATAAATCTTTAAACTTCTTCTTACCTTTAAAAGTCCGTCACGAACGGTTATTATGCTGCAACTCTACCGCTCTGCTAGCCTTGGCGCTAACTTCCGGGGAACGAATGAGAGGCTCCACGATCCGCCATTGCTGTAAAAAAGTGGTCCATTGGAGTGAACGGAGATGTCATAACTCTTCTATTATACGGCTCTGGTCCAAACGATAGCTGGGGATTCTGGGTAGTGTAGTGTCTTCTGCCATCCTTTACTCCGAAAACATATTTGTTTCTCCGAATCGAAGGGGAAAAATACAAAAGCATTGCACACAATTTAAACCAATCAATGTTGTGTAATTAACAAGGATAATCTGGTGTGTTTTAGTCGATGAGTAGTGCAGATATCACTGTAAAATCAATCGACAGTAAGGGGAATACTTACTTCCGGGTGTACAATTCTCCGTTATCCAATGAAAATGGACGCTCACATTGCCTTTAAGGGCAGCCGACACAAACGAATGCCGTGCTTCCATGAGCGTCCATATAAGCATATGGACATCCCGGAAAGCTGAAAATGGACGCTAAGGGCCCCCCCCCTTGCGTTGAAAATGGCCGCTAAGGCCCCCCCCCCTTGCGTTGGAAAAAACCGACAGGGGACTTGACATAACGTCAACATAGGCCGACCTGGGAGTGATGATGTGTTGACTGGGCCGTTGATTTGTTTAAAAAAACTGCTCATTTACAGGTGTCTCTTTTCCAATGTAAGACAATTGGAAAAAGTATTCTTGGCCCCAATGATAGATAACAAGACACAGAAGTTTAGTACAACTGTTTGGCTGTGGCGCAGTGGATTAGTGCATTGGTGTTCGGATCACAGGTTCAAACCCCACTGCAGTCAGCATGTTGTTGTGTCCCTGGGCAAGACACTTCACCCCAAACTGCTCCTGTGGCGGACACAGTTTTGAGTATGTAAGTCGCTTTGGATAAAAGCGTCTAACAAGTGACATGTAATGTAATGTTTGGCCACCATAGTAATTTGCTTCTACGTCTGCTTCATTTTGTGGGCGCTTAAGTGGGAGAGGAATGTTAAGCTCTGGTTTTGCATGATCTCTATGGACAGATATCCATCCATTCAAAGGCACTCTGTAGCCTAGTATGTCATTCCACTAAACAAAATGCAGAGGATCAACTAAATGAGCTATTCCCTATCTAGGGACCCAATCATCTGCTCTTCCAACACACATCTTGATTTCCATAGACGATCGAAGAAGCCAAGATGAGCTCTGAGTGTGTGTGAGTAAGTCCATGTAAATGAGACTGTTAAAAGACAAAGGGCTTTCATATCTGTAGTCATAATTTGGCTAAGAAACCTACAAAGACTGACTGCAGGAACGTCTATTGTTTGCTTTTGCACGTGCATGGGGGTGCAGGCGTCCAAGTCCGTCTCTGGTCATTCTGCTCACTCCTTTCTCTCCCTACAAATCCAATTCCACTCTGCCACTGCCAATTTCAGGTGCTCTGCCTCCAGAAAGCAGCGCCAGCCGATTTCAATAGAACAAACTGAAATTGGCAATTCACTCCCCCGTATCGATCCAGTCACTTTAAGAGTAGGCACTCAACATTGAGAGCTGCCAACCAACCAAGATTATGTATGTGTGTTCATGCGTGTGTGTGTGTGTGTGTGTGTGTGTGTGTGTGTGTGTGTGTGTGTGTGTGTGTGTGTGTGTGTGTGTGTGTGTGTGTGTGTGTGTGTGTGTGTGTGTGTGTGTGTGTGTGTGTGTGTGGGCTTTTGTTTGTGAGCATGTGGGAATCCTTGCCAGTATGCAAGTGAATCAATACCTGGATTGTTTACCTGAAATCAGAAAACAAGACTTTCTTTACTGGTATCATTTAGACTTGAAGCACATGTGCTGCTATGGATTTCTTTTTCGACTCTTGCTTTGTTTCCAACATCTTAATGACCATTTGGTCACCCTTGAATCACAATGAAACACTCTCAAGGTCAATATAATAACTGTTTATGGTGTTTTTTACCCAGCCCATTTACTCTTTCACAGTTTTAGTCAATGCGTAAAATTATATTTTAGGCCCAATGAAGTCACATGATTGACACAGATGTTGTAGTACCGCCGTTTGGTCACTATGAAAATCAATACCTGGATTGTTTACCGGATATGCGAATACAAGACTTTCTTCACTGGTATCATTTACAGTAGATGCAAACAAAATGCTCTGCCATGGATGTTTATTATCATTATTAGGGGATTTGTATTACTTTTGCAACGTTTTTATCATCTAAATCAGTGTTTCTCAAACTTTTTCATACCAAGGACCACTTAACCAATAAAAAAACACTCGCGGACCACCTAACTCCACAAATATCCCAAAACACATCGTTTTTTACAAATCACCTGAAAATTGTACAGAAGTGGCAACATGTGTGATGAAGGTGCTTATCTGGGCTATATCATGCAATCGAAAGTGAAACTTAAGCTCGTTTCATTGCGGAGATATTCCCGCGAGAGTGCGAACAACTTAAATAAATGTATTTATTTCAAATGTGAAATTGTACCAATATACTCACGGACCACTAGGGGGTGCTCACGGACCACCAGTGGTCCGCGGACCACACTTTGAGAAGCACTGATCTAAATGAACACTTTGTAACTCTCGAATTACAATAAAACGCTTAGGGTCAATTTAACCCTCCTATTTTCTTCGTTTCCCCCCCTTACTTTGGTGTTCGCGGTCAAATTTGACCGGTCCTGTTTTAACTGCTATTACATTAACACAAAAAACATTAATCATCACCAAATTTCATTTAACACCCTTTCAAACTGTAAATATTGTATCAGACTACCGGTATACATGAAAAACTGCAGTAAATATACAAAGAATAGACACTGAACATGTATTGCGTGTGCCAGGTGTGATCCATGTGGGGGGATGGGCACATAAGAGCGGGAAATGTGTCAAATTGTTCTGTGTGTGTTTGTGTTTGTGTGTGTGTGTGTGTGTGTGTGAGTGCCAGGTGTGATTCACATGGGGGGATTGGGCACATAAGGGGGGGGGACACATCTAGAGTATGTGTGTGTGTCTGGATCTTTGTGTGTGTGTGTTGTATCTGATCCGGATGGTTACTAATTCCTTTTCTTTATGGCGGCCATTTTTGACCGGGAACACCATGGATGTTACAAAGTTGACTAAATCATCCAAAATTCAATGAAAGTGGTGATCAGCAATTTCATATGTTCAAATGTCTACTGGGAAGGATATCATAAAGCCTTAATGCAATCGAGTGTAAAACAAAAAAGTTATGATTGATGAAAGTAGTAAATCGGTCAGATTTGACCCGAAGACAACAGGAGGGTTAATATCTGTTTTTAAAATGTTTTTTTTTCTGGCCCATTTGCTCTTTCCCAATGTAAATCAATGAGTGAAAGTCTTTTGGGGGCTGATGTAATCACATGATTGACAGAAAAGTTGTAATACCTTTTTACTGGTATTATTAAAAAATTATTTATTTTTCTGGTCTATATGACTTTTGCAACTTTCCAACATCTAAATGACCATTGTGTAACCTTTGATACACAATAAGACACTCAACGTAATATACGTTATAGGTTAGTATTGATTTTTATCTGGCCTTGGCTGGCTATGATCCTCTACAATAAATAATTTTCCCAGTGATAAATGCTATTAATATTTAATCATGCATATAAAGCTTTATGTATATGACGACTCAGGAATAATACTGTCATGCACTCTTATATAATGCTTGAGAAAGGAAACCATGCTGTTATATATTTTTTTTTCAAAAAGTAATTGACCTTTTACATTTATCCATCAAATCTCTCCATGTATTGTTACAACAATAATTACCATGCATTTGCCAGATTTGAAAGCTCTCTCTGCATGTCAGTCATGAATTAGAGTAGATTTGTAATAATTTGTTGGCGCAAATCAGTATTTTTTATCCTTGAATTGCTAAACAAGTGTGCATTAATCCCCCTACTCGCACCCCCTTCTAATTATTGGTTTCATTTTATACTAGAAAAAAACTGAAGTTAAAGATTTGTTGAGTGTTATTGGCTAGCTGCTGTGTGGAGTGTATAATTACTGATTTCATTTATAATAATTATAGTTATTGAGTGGAATCCATGTGTTCATGCTGTCTCCGCACTCTCTATTCCATATAGTAATACATGGACATTGTTTCAACCCTTACTGTTTGCTCTTTGCTAGCTAGCTTTGGCTGTTAGGTGCACACATGATCCAGAGTAGCAGAGCTGGAATTACAAGGGAAATACAGGTGGCCTACTGAGAGTCTTGTCTTTTAACATTAAAACAAATCTGACAGGTGTTTCAACGGCTCAACGTAAACCAGATTCGACACAAGCACTCTTCATTCAGACTTTGCAGACTCCTGCTGTGAGCTTGAACTCTGTATCGAGTCTTTTTTCTGCAGAAAAGCTTATAAAAGCCCTATCATGCATTTTGGGGTTTTCCGTTCCTGTAGGTGTTACATAGACTTTCTGCATGTAAACTGTCTGCTAAAGCTAACATCCCTGTGTTCCCTCAAGAAGGAGTTTATCTCCGACACCCTTATTTATTTCCTCAACGCTTCTATTGGCTAAGCTCCAAGCTGTTGACCAATCACAAGAGTCAATCAGAGCACGGGGCTCAACAAAGGGTGAAAAGAGGTGCTGCAGCACAGGCAGTATGAGAAAAATAAAGAGCTTTTTGAACATTAAAGCATGGAGACATGTCCCAGTAGAGGGACGATGAATACAAGAATGTACGTGAAATGAGCATAATGTTATTTGTAAATATTCAAAGACAATCTATTGACTTAAAATGTTATGTCTTTAAGATATTTCCAAAACAATGTAGAGTCTGTTGCAACCAAAGCTTTTCCAAACACCAGTTTGTCACATTTGGTGTCACTAAACGGTTACATCCAGATCATGGAAAGGTACCACTGCTCAGAGACCCCGTTGTCGGGCCTCATTCATTAGAGGTAAAAAACAACAATCTGTGTTCTCTGTAACTACTCTGTGTGAGTCTCCTACTCACGTAAATGCATTTGCTTAACAAAACGTCAGTGGACCAATCATCACATCTTTCTGTTTCCAATACACACTCTGGTGTTGTAGTACCTTCACCTCAAATGTAACCCTAGTGATGAAGATCCAAGGAATCTGCAATTAGCAAGTTGTTTCCTTGAATGTAGGTCTGTGTCCTTAACAAGCATCTATGTTTTGATGGTAGCCTAATAGGGAGGGGATGTAATTACAGTCCAACATGCTACTCAACACTCAGACAAGCTCCAATTAACCCGCTGTCTTGGGCTTGTATGTGAAAATGAGAGCTTGTTAGCGGTCTGTAGGGATGGTAGAAGAAAGTGTAGAGGAAATCTTCACATCTCAAACATTCAAATAATAACTGATGTGATTATGGTTGCTGATTTGTGTCTTTTTGTATTGGTATTTTATTTTCCATTACAGTCTGATGTTTCTTCCACATGCGTCACCCACACAGTATTCTGTAATAGGGCTTGTAATGCCACAGAATAACGTTTTGTGTTAGAAAAAAGGATTATCTTCGCCTTGAGTCACACAGAAATAAACAACCCGGTATCACGGCAAGACGTGAACATGTGACGATTTACCATGCTGGGAGACGTGAAGATGTCACGATTTCGTCCCTTCGAACGTGACAGTTACACGGTATTGTTAACCCATGTTAACCAGTGGAGAGATAACCGGAAATACCAAGCAAATGCTACCCCGACGTAATGATTTATTTTGTAATAGTCACACTCGATTACGCCGATGTTCTTGTTGCCCCAGCTGGTCGACACCTCTTTTAGCAGAAACAAAGGCTACATTAATGTATTACATCGATGTTAATCCATGCGTGTAGATAATCCGTTAACGGACGTGACGTTGTGCGATTGAGTTGCCAGGCAACAGCTTCGGTTCATGTTAATTTACAAACTCTTCAACTACAACCGTAGTTATATTTAAAAATATGTTAGAAGGCCTCACGAAATACTTTAATGTACATTAAAATGTAAATGTGAAGGAATGTGTGTATAACAAAATACATCGGTCATAAACGAAACCGGAAACAGACGTAGACAAGATCCTCAGCTCGAAGATTGGATGGTTTAGCCGAAATGCATGCTGGGATTTGGTGTTTATGTGATGTGAAATCTGAAAACTTTTTTAAAAATACAATAATACTTTATTCCGAGTGTTCTTGCTTTTCTCTTTGAAAGTCATCATATAACGGCATTGTAATACAGGGTTCGGCTGCATTAAATATTACATATCTGCCGTAATTCTCTATTTATAGAGCCCTGCTGAGAAGACTTTAGACAAACAGGAGAACTGCCGCCAAAACTGAAAACGTGACGTGGATCATAAATATATCAGTAGTTAAACAACATCTTACATTTATTTTCACACAATACGTCTCCTTGCAGTATCAATACTAATTCGGCTGACTTTTATATTTGATCCAATTGGTAGATAGGCTGTATTTACACCATAACGGTGCGCAGCTGATAGAAAAGGACACCTGGTGGTCAAAGCACGTTATTGAATTGTATTATTTTATTATTAGATATTAATAGGATCCCTATAAAGTATATTCATTACTCGTTATTCTCTACTAATAGTTCATTACAGACTGTATATAATGACTAGTTTGCACATCCCTTTCAAGATTTCAAGATTGTATAAGCTAAGGTTTATTGACATATCATATTATACACAACTACTGTGTAGTTATGCAATGAATGAAAAACTTGGGTCGCAGGTTCCTCAACAGTGCATTACGACATCTATCAATATGTGTGTATACTCCACCATTAAACTGTCATTCTGCACATTTATCATACTATCTACATACATCTTATAAGAGTATAATACATATGTATAATATCAGTTTAATAATAAACAAATAAGTGCTTAAATATAGTTAACATTGCAGGAAAGCAATATATTAGACGTTAAGTACTTTGTCAGGCTTAATATGTATCTGTAGTTACAAATGTCACTGTGTGTGCTGTGTGCTCTGCATGTGTGACCATTAAAGAATCAGAATACCTTTATTAGTTCCACAGAGGGGAAATGTGCAGCGTTACAGCAGGAAAGAGCCACAGACAGCTTAGTGTTGCATATCTTACATGCGTTAAAAAAGTACTAAGTTATAATAAAATAAACAATATGCTAAAAAAGTACTAAGTTATAATATAATAAACAATATGCTAAAAAAAAGATAAAAAGTTACATCATTTTCAAAAATACAGATCAAAAACAAAACGGCATATATATTGATTTAGTGGCCAGGTATAAATTACACAGTTATTAATGGCATATATAATATATATTGATCATTTGTATTAATGTGGACCGGAGGGAGAGGGTGACGAGCATAAGTTTCACTTTCCTTTTTTATTTCAATTCCAACTTTGGTCATGAAGAATATGTTTCTCTGTTGTCCACGTTCATAAAGCAAAGCAACAGCATCAGAGCACGGTGCAGAGTCTCGAGATGAGTTTACAGGAGTCCCTCGTTCTTATTGAACATCCATGTTGTAGTCCGCTGTATAGAAAACTGTAGTTTCCATGGTTACCCCACAGCAGCAGACGCACATTCAGGACGTCCGCTGGCGCATCATAAACACGTCGGATAGTGAAAGTGCATTCGGATTCTCTAAAGTACCGCGGTCTCTTCTCCTAAGTCCTTTTGAATTCTCCTATCCACTATCCCTTAACCCCGTGACGTTTCACTCAGAGGTCAAGGAATAGGAGATAGGGTTAGAATTTAGGAGCTAATTTTTGGATTATCGGAACGCAACCCAGGGCATTCGATCAAGGATGTAGAATACCTTGGTTGAAGGATATTCTACCCAGAGACCCAGAACAAGATCTGATTGGTTGCTTTTTTTTCTAACACAAAACCACTGAAATGCGTAGTGCATGGTCCGAGAAGGACAAACAAATCAACGTACCACTGTAACATTACAGATCAACAACACAGATACAATTCTCATTTATTCATTTTATATACATTTATTTATATAATTAAATCGATGTTTTGTTTGATTTATCTGAGTGTTCCAGGGTATTCTCTGAATACCTTGAAGGCCCTGACGGTTCACCACTGCATTAATGTAGCCTTTGTTTCTGCTAAAAGAGGAGTCGACCAGCTGGGGTAACAAGAAAATCGGCGTAATCGAGTGTGGCTATTAAAAAATAAATCATTATGTCGGGGTAGCATTTGCTTGGTATTTCCGATTATTTCTCCACTGGTTAACATAGGTTAACAATACCGTGTAGCTGTCACGTTTGAAGGGACGAAATCGTGACATCTTCACGTCACCCAGCATGGTAAATCGTCACAAAAAAAGGACGTCTTGCCGTGATATCGGGTTGGAAATAAAGCCTAGTAAATGGCAACATAACAATGAACTGTCCATGTTGATGAAGTCATTCAACAAGCAAGTATTTGGTGCAGGAATGAGTCCTAAAACCCGGGAATGAGTTAGTATTTTACCACTTCCAGGTGCCAGTAAATTAGCTTTTTGTAAGAAACCTGAAAATAGATCCGTGGTTAATACAAACTTACTAGATTTTCAAGTTTTGTTGTAAGACATCAAATATATCAGTAAAAACCCAACTGGTGAATGTCTGAAGCTTTTGTGTCATGAAAACGGCAGTTGCTAACAAGCTACTAAATAAGACTGCTAAACATTAGCCGCCTTTAGCTTAGCCTAGCGGTTGTTTTGGTAGCCGTGCGACCATGATGTTTGTAGCCGAATGTTAGCTTTTACATTTTGCCAATTCCAATTACGCTTCAAAAGTTAGAGAGTGGTGTCATTTTGTAGATTATCCTGCTGAACAAAACATCAATTATCATAAACGTGTTTTTACCGCAGAGCTTATTTTCTGCAATATTCGAAAATCCAATGGAATATTCCCATTAGCTTTTAATTGAGTCCTGGTAATGCTAACTTCTGGATCGGCATGCAAAAATGTGTCATCGCTTCACCACTCTATACTCGGTGTTGAAGTTGTGTTTGTGTGTGTGTATCCAACTGTTATCAACAACGTAACCACTGCACAACTCATAATACAGGTGGCCTATCTAAGTGTTCCCATTATGCAGCACTCCTCATAAGCACAGCACAGATGTTGGACCCCTATGGGGGAGTAACAGCATTTTGAATGAAGAGGGAAATGCACAAGAATAATTGTATCACACACCAAGCGTTTGCTGCTTCATTTCTAAAGGAAATGTCCACCCTACCTGCTGCTGCGCTCTGCTTGGTTTGACCAGAGCAGACACACACACACACACACACACACACACACACACACACACACACACACACACACACACACACACACACACACACACACACACACACACACACACACACACACACACACACACACACAGGGTCAGAGGGGCATATTTACACACAGTCAAGCATAAGAATAATGCTAACAGCTGTCAGTGTTAAGCTTTGATAGCTGCTTTAAATGCACTTCATGGGATAGACGCGATATAATGATTAACCACTCTGTGTTTGTTGTTATTCATGTGTGGTGCAAAGCTCACCAGTCACTACTATCTGTCGAAAGAAGGTCAAAGTGTGATTAATCCTTGCCGTCTTATGCCAGCGATGTTGTAAAACCCTGCAATGACCTTGTGAACTCCTCAGAGCCCCGGGTTCAGTGGAGTATCACACAGGAACTAAGAAAGAAGGAGGAATACAAAACTTCTCGCTCACCTTTCATGTGTTAAGGACTCAAGTTTACTCCTGATGCTAAGCTGCTCACGGTCTGTGAAGTATCACTGTTTCATTATTTAATATCTGTGTGCTGAGCAGAAGAGGAAGGTGTGCAATACGTGTCTCTCTCTGTGTATGTTCACAAAAAAAGGATTCTTCCTCACTTTACCGCACTTCCATTCTCAAATTGCAGATCAGATTTAAAAGCTAATATCTGACACGTAATTATGTTAAATTGAATCTGCTGATAGCATTAAGTGTTGCCATTAAGGGATAAACACTGCGAAAACAACTCTTACTGTCATGGATAATTATTTCAGTATTATTATGCACTTTCTCCATTTCTCCACATTACAATAATTTAGAAAGAAGAAGTACTGATTAACTCCACAACAATTATCTTCTGGAGTTATGAGGGACCTGGATTTCGTGTAAAGTAAACTGACCTTTGTTTGCAGAAGACTGGATTATATAATATTAGCATTTGCAGAAAATGTACATGCACGAAAACCTATATAACACACAATGGGAAAGGAAAACCCCAAAATGCATGAAAGGGCCCCTCTAGACGTGTTTAAATTGTGTAAATCTAAACCTACTTTGTAATATACCTGATTCTGAATAGGTCTGTTTCTAATAGAAGTTCTGAAGATGTTAATGTTGTGTTCTATGACATTAAATCCATCCGTAAATACCATCCATCCATCCATCCATCCATCCATCCATCCATCCATCCATCCATCCATCTTCTCCCGCTTATCCGTGGTCGGGTCGCGGTGGTATCAGTTCCAGCAGAGAGCCCCAAACTTTATTTTCCCTGGCCACATCAACCAGCTCTGACTGGGGGATCCCAAGGCACTCCCAGGCCAGCGAAGAGATATAATCCCTCCACCTGGTCCTAGGTCTACCCCTTGGTCTCTTCCCAGCTGGACGTGCCTGGAACACCTCCCTAGGGAGGCGCCCAGGTGGCATCCTTACTAGGTGCCCGAACCACCTCAACTGGCTCCTTTCGACGCGAAGGAGGAACGGTTCAACTCCGAGTCCCTCCCGGATGACTGAACTTCTCACCTTATCCCTAAGGGAGACACCAGCCACCCTGCGGAGAAAACCCATCTCGGCCGCTTGTATCCGTAAATACCCCACTGGTAAATGTCGGAAGCTTGGAAAAACTTAGCTTAATGAGACTACTAAACATTATTATGCCAGAGATTAGCCGCCTTTAGCTTAGCGGTGTTTACGTCATGTAATTGGTTTATACAACACATCCTCACTCCCAGGTCGGCCTATGTTGACGTTATGTCAAGTCCCATGTCGGCTTTTTCCAACGCAAGGGGGGGGGCTTTGCGTCCATTTTCAACGCAAGGGGGGGGGCTTTGCGTCCATTTTCAACGCAAGGGGGGGGGGGCCCTTAGCGTCCATTTTCAGCTTTCCGGGATGTCCATATGCTTCTATGGACGCTCATGGAAGCACGGCATTCGTTTGTGTCGGCTGCCCTTAAAGGCAATGTGAGCGTCCATTCTCATTGGATAACGGAGAATTGTACACCCGGAAGTAAGTATTCCCCTTACTGTCGATTGATTTTACAGTGATATCTGCACTACTCATCGACTAAAACACACCAGATTATCCTTGTTAATTACACAACATTGATTGGTTTAAATTGTGTGCAATGCTTTTGTATTTTTCCCCTTCGATTCGGAGAAACAAATATGTTTTCGGAGTAAAGGATGGCAGAAGACACTACACTACCCAGAATCATCAGCTATCGTTTGGACTACACCATGTGCTCTGTTTGACGTCACGTGATCTTCAAATTTCTCCCTGCAGAAAAAAAAAACATGGCCGAACTTCGTTTTATTCTCGATGGAAAATGCCTATTTTAAAGTTAGTTTGGCCATTAAAATGCGTTTTGATGTCATTTGATGCGAGAAATATGAGTTGTTATTTCAGATGATGTGTGCAGTGGATGTACATGATCTTTAGTTTGCTAGTTATTACGAAGATTACTTCAGGAAATTGCGTCCATAACGTTTTCATTGTTACCAAGGTGGTTCCTAGGGACGCTGCTATCGATATTATTTCTGTTATGTTGTGTAACTGTTTAATGGTGTTATCTTTATTGCTACCCCCTTCCCCGTCAATGTATAGTGTTGGTCCACAGAGCAAACATATTAGTTTAACAAAATCCGCATCTAAAGATAGCCTACGTTATTTCCCCCTGTGCAATTCCAGTCTCACATCTCACAGCAAATCGTCATTAACAAATAACGGAAACAGACCGAAAACATTTAAAAAAAATACAATAATACTTCATTCCGAGTGTGCTTGCTTTTCTCTTTGAAAGTCATCACATAACGGCATGGTAATACACGGTTCGGCTGCATTAAATATTACATATCTGCCGTAGTTCTGTATTTATAGAGCCCTGATGAGAAGACTTCTAGACAAACATGAGGAACTGAAAACGTGACGTGGATCATAAATATATCAGCCATTAAACAACATCTTACATTTATTTTCACACAATACGTCTCCTTGCAGTATCAACACTAATTCGGCTGACTTTTATATTTGATCCAATTGGTAGATAGGCTGTATTTACACCACAAAGGTGCACAGCTGATATAAAGGGACACCTAGTGGTTAAAGCATGTTATTGAATTTCATTATTTTTATTATTAGATATTAATAGGATCCCTATAAAGTATATTCATTACTCGTTATTCTCTACTAATAGTTAATTAAAGACTGTATATAATGACTATTTTGCACATCCCTTTCAAGATTTCAAGATTTTCTAAGGTTTATTGACATATCATATAGGCCTACACAACTATGGTGTAGTTATGCATTGAATGAAAAACTTGGGTCGCAGGTTCCTCAATATTGCATTACAAGACATCTATCAATATTTGTGCGTACCTCCAGCAATGTTAACTATGTTGAAGCACTTATTTTAACTGATATTATACATAATGTATTATACTCTTTTAAGATGTATGTAGATATTTCATCTCCGACCTTGTCAGGTATTGAACAATCAATAAATAAAGAACACAGAATTGTTGAATATAAAACATTGAATTTGTGTGATTAAACTAAATGATTTACAAATAAACACCACTGCATATTTAACTGTTACACATGCTGATGTAACGCAAATGTTCCAACTTGAGATCAATAAAGTATATCTTATCTTAAGCTGATCAATGGCTACTGCCATATTTGCAAAATATGCCTCTGAACCTTAACAAGTGCATGTTTCAGGCTTATCAATTAATGTAATGTAATGAAATGTTTTCAATTAACAACAGGGGTCACAAACATAAGACCAGCTGTTAAATAAAGCTCTTCTGACCTTAGCTGGCATGTGTGTATATATATATTAATGCTGCCCATTATGGGCACAAGCAATTTTCACCCATTTATTAATTATATGTTTTAAATGTGAGTGTTTCCTATCCCCTAAACCTCCAGGGATGTACACAGTTTAATACTGGCAACTTCTTATTATGGGAAATACGAAAACGTCTTTTAAAACTACAACTCCCAGTAGAGACGTGCCATAGATACAGAACATGTTGCGAAACAGAATTGCCAGCATTTGTAGTTCTGGGGACGGGGTGGGGGAGGCGGGGTGGACCCGTTCAAATCCAGTTTTGGACAGTCTGCCGTGATTCCATCCCATTTCAAGTGCTGTTCGAGGCTCGGCGTAACCCTCGGAGCACACTCTCCAATCACAGAGCTTGAGGACTATCACGGGGTTTGTCAAACAGAGCACATGGTGTAGTCCAAACGATAGCTGGGGATTCTGGGTAGTGTAGTGTCTTCTGCCATCCTTTACTCCGAAAAAACATTTGTTTCTCCGAATCGAAGGGGAAAAATACAAAAGCATTGCACACAATTTAAACCAATCAATGTTGTGTAATTAACAAGGATAATCTGGTGTTTTTTAGTCGATGGGTAGTGCAGATATCACTGTAAAATCAATCGACAGTAAGGGGAATACTTACTTCCGGGTGTACAATTCTCCGTTATCCAATGACAATGGACGCTCACATTGCCTTTAAGGGCAGTCGACACAAACGAACGCCGTGCTTCCATGAGCGTCCATAGAAGCATATGGACATCCCGGAAAGCTGAAAATGGACGCTAAGGGCCCCCCCCTTGCGTTGAAAAAAGCCGACAGGGGACTTGACATAACGTCAACATAGGCCGACCTGGGAGTGAGGATGTGTTGGTTTATAACATGACATTATCTATTTACGTCTGCAATTGCATTTACACCTTAATCATCAAAAGTGGTGTTAATAAATGGAAATTATCCTGCTGGAAAAAACACGTAAGTTTCATAAATATGTTTTTGTCAAAGATCTAATTTTATTAAATATTTAGAAATTCGTATATGTCGAGCCTTTGCGATGCTAACTTTTGGGTCAGCCTACATGGTAATCACTGCACCACTCTATAGGCACTTATATGCAATGCTTGTGTTGTGCATAATGATTGATCTGGAAGCGTTTAGTTGAGGGATTGATCTTGGTTCAGTTCCTGTGTTGGCAAACATCCGCCCTGTTGAAGAGTTCCCTCCAGAGTGCAGCTGATCCTCTGCTTCTGCTTCTTCCCAAGGTGATCCATAAAGCCTCTTCTGTGTTTGCAGGCATATGTTCCAGCATGTAGTTTCCTTCTCTTTCGAGAGTCGTGCATGTTACAATATGTGTAGTTTTTGCAAGTATTTGACACTTTTGTTGCTTTGCTGAATTTTGCAGTTTCATCCTGGTTGAACACTCACAGCAACTTCTCTCACAAATCTTGTCTCCGCCTGTCAGGCAAACTCAAAGAAGGAAGAAGATAAAAGAGAAACTAAACATCAAGGAACGAGGTGAACCTCTCAGACAGGTTGCTGAGACACAGTCTTTCAGGTTCTGTGTGTTTTTGAAGGAGTTGCATCAATTTAAAGTTTTTCACAGACAATCTGCGCATTCTTGAAAAATGTAAAGATGACACTGAAGTTTTATTTTTCATTGACTTGCATTTTTGTTATGTCTAGCATTCATCTTTCTATTTTGTATTAGTCATCTTATTGACGTTATCTTCACTTCAAAATAATTGTCATAATTGTCATATTGTATATCAGCAATGTTATTCATCAATGTGTTAAATACAGTTTAACTACGTCTTCATATATTTGATGTCATGAAAACAAGATCATAACACCTTATTACGAAAAACCATAATTAAAAGAACAGATTATTATTTGTGTGAATCAATATAAATAAAACTAAATCAAATTACATATTATTTTTACTCTGATTGTACCTTTGCAGGTGACAGCTACTTCTTTAAGTTTAAAGACACGCATATAGCAATATGTGCTATATGCAATATATACTTGCCGTTAATAATATATAAATATATACCTGGCTGATAAATCCTAAGAACTGTTACAGGATGTGTATTTTGTAAATTGTGTAACTTTCTTTTTTTATTATAACTTTTGTATTACTTTAATACTTGTTTATGCATGTAACATTATGTAACATTAAGCTGTCTGTGGTTCTGTTTCTGCTGTAACAACGTACATTTCCCCTCTGTGGGACTAATACAGGTATTCAGATTCTGATACATTTATAACTGATAATTAAAGTGGTCATATTAGGCTTATTTCCAGGTTCATATCAGTATGTAGTGTCTCTACAAGTCTCCATGCTTTAATGTTCAAAAAGCTCTTTATTTTTCTCATACTGCCTGTGCTGCAGCCCCTCTTTTCACCCTCTGTCTGAAACCAGAGCCCAGTCTGCTCTGATTGGTTAGCTGCAGCCGGCTCTGTTGTGATTGGTCAACCGCTTAGAGATGTCCCGCCCCTTAGCCTCTCACGAAAAACGTTTTCAGCTCTAGCCAATAGAAGCACAAGTGTTACGTCACTATGTTTCGGAAGTAAACAAAGGAGTCAAATGGAGGTGTTTTAGGCAGGGGGGTGTGGGAGAGAAACCGATTTACATGCACAAAAAACCTATATAACAAACTGCAGGATATAGAAAACCCTTAAAAGCATCATAAAATCACAGTGAAAATGTGTGTTTTTCAAATAAACAACATGTTGGTCAAACATTCATTTAGACCCACTTGTTTACCATGAGATGCAATTTCCTCCAATCAAATGAACATCCTCATTTAAAGTTCAATTAGCTGTTTTAATACCTTTTTCTTTTTTCCATCCCTCCCTCTCTTCTCCCTCATCATGGCTGGGAGTTCAGGCTGTGCGGGTAGCAACAACGAATCTCCTCGTTGCCATGGCAACTCTGAGCGGGTGATCTTTTGTCAGGTGCCAAGAGCTTGCTACAACAGAACAGCGTTGGTTATGTGTGTGTGTGTGTGTGGGGGGGGGGGGAGTGTGTGTGTGTGGGGGGGGTGTGTGTGGGGGGGGGAGTGTGTGTGAGCAGGATAGAAAGAAAACAGTGTGCTTATCTTTCTTTAAGAAGGACTGCTTAACCCCTTTTTTTTTCGTGTCACTCCTCCAGCATCTTTTTCTTCCTCTCCGTATCTTCCGTCATCTTTAATTCAGACACGCTATTGTAACATACTTCTCCCCGTGGATTAAAGACACTCCTCAACTGTGTCATCCCCCTTCTTCCCCTCCCAAAACACAAGGAAACAAAACTTACTGTGTGCTTCTCTGGTTTTTTTTCTTCTACACCCACTCTCCTCCTCCTCCTCCTCCTCCTCCTCCTCCTCCTCCTCCTCCTCCTCCTCCTCCTCCTCCTCCTCCTCCTCCTCCTCCTCCTCCTCCTCCTCCATGATATGCAGATTCTCCGCTCTCAAAGTACAGACTGTATTGATCTTTCCCTCTCACTCTCTCACCGTCCCCCCCGATCCATTATCCTCCCTTTTCTTTTTCTCTTCCTCCCTCCTTCTCTAATGACCTCTCTGCTGATTCAGAGGCCATGAAGAGTTATGGCATATCTCTATTTCTATATAACGATAATTAGAAAAACCTATTAGTCTGCAGTGAAAGTCAAACTGCACGCAGCACTGCAGCTGGAGACAAAAACACTATTTCTCATGGCATCTTGTGAATGCAGAGCTATCGGAAAGATTTTCTGAGTAAAACATGTGAGTGTGTGGTGTGTGTGTGTGTCCTAAATTAGGTGAATGACTTGTTGTTGCTGCGTGTCGCTGCCTGCCAACACAGAGGCCCTCTCTCTTCGACTTCACTTAATCAGTATGCAGCTCCTCTCTGCATCACTGTCCTTGTGTTATAAATACGTACACACACACATACACACACACACACACACACAATCACAAACAAACACACACGCTTCATCAACATTCTGCTCCTGACTTCTTCACCGTCCTTGTGGTATAAATATAATTTATAAATAGGGAAGTTGAAAAAAAAAAAACTTGGATCAAGTCCAGAGTCCGAAACACACACAAGCATGTGCACACACTAACTTACCCCCCCCCTCCCCTCTCTTGCTCCACACACACACACACACACACACCACACACACACACACACACACACACACACACACACACACACACACACACACACACACACACACACACCCACACACACACACTACACACACACGACACACACACACACACACACACACACACACACACAACACACACACGCACACACACACACACACACACAGGTAGACACTCTTGTCCTAAATATGTGAACACACACACACACACACACACACACACACACACACACACACACACACGCACACACACACAGGTAGACACTCTTGTCCTAAATATGTGAACACATACATACACATGAGCCCAGTCACTTCGGGGTGATAAATAAAGCAGTGCGAGCTCAGCAGCAGCCCTCTGCCATGTCAGGCTTTACTGATGTCTGCTCCAATCCAGGGGAGTGGTTTAATCAGGTCCCACACAACCAATCTAATCTGAGAGAACGACACACACACACACACACACACACACACACACACACACACACACACACACACACACACACACACACACCACACACACACACACACACACACACACACACACACACCACACACACACACACACACACACACACACACACACACACACACACACACACACACACACACACACACACACACACACACACGAGAGAGTTTCATCTTCCTGCCAAAAAATAACTTTGGAATAAAAATTGTTCTTGATCAAATTATCAAAATAATGCTGTCAGTGCTATTCACCTTTGGGTTACTCAAAATGACACATTTTAATTAATTTGAGAATGGGGGGGGGGGACTAGAGACGAAACCTGAGAATTAAATATAAAAAAATGCAATGACGTTAAGCCTCTGGAGAAGTGTTAGAAGTTCATATAAATTGGAAACTTGCAAGATAATAACACTGGAAATTGAAAGGCGGTGCCTTTGATTTTCCTCAATGAAGATGATGGGAAAGGTGAAACATTAGAAAAGAAAAGTGAGCCACTTCAAATGAAAACTTGAGAACCCATGCAGGCAAGAGTTTAGCCTGCTGGAGTGTGTGCTGTCAACCTGGAGCAGAAATATATACCAAATCAGTGCTGAAACCTCCGAAGCAGCCATCCAAACACCAAGGTCTGCATGTGTAATGACTGAGTGACTCACAGGCAGTCCCTATACAGTTGGAACTTATTGCCTCCATATATAAACCCTCCCAGTCCTTCAGTAGAAGATTGAAAATGAACTCTAACATGCAAGTGCAGGCACACAGAAGAAAATGAGAACGTTATTAGAGTACACTCGAGGGAAAATGTAAATCTGGGTTTATTCAAATATGTGTCATAGACATTCACACATGCCCTCATAGACAAGTGATGGAGACATTAGAGAGGCCCTATATTGTGGGGTTTCACCTTTTTGATAAGGCAATTCAATTGGACGCCCTCCTCACATTACCACAGTCTTACATCCTGTGTTCATAAAGAGGAAAGACAAGGTATTGACAGTGTGATAATGGTCCTATTGGCGTATTTATCTTAACCGACCAAAAGGTATAATAATCACTTTTAAATTTGTATCATAGTTATTGATATTTTCCCCTATCAAATCAACCAATCCACGCACGTATACGATCAGGATGATTTCCCTCTTCTCTGCATGGGCTCTGAAATGGAAAGCTGGCGATAAAAGCTCCAAGATGTAAATGTTAGTCTGTCATATTATGCCAAATTAAAAGCATTGTATCATTTTCTGCTTCCACTAACTACAACATAAATGCTTCAGGAAAAGCTCTTTCAGCACTGCATGTGAGATTATGCACCACTTAGACAAAAACAAAACGCTTACATTTCATGCATGGGCAGATATGTGTCAAAGGGTTAATTGTGTAAAGTAAAGTAAGGAGCTTTATGATTAGATTAAAGGTGGAATGCATTCCTTTAAGGTAATGCACAGTAATCCGATTAGCTAACTAGCATTAGAATGAAGGGGGCTATCGGGGTGTAGCCTAATGGGAGGAAGAAAGGAACTGCATGTTGGTAATGGGCAGAAATGGCTAGTGGCTATTTGGTTTTTAAACAGGTGTTATTCGTTGTGGAAAGTTATCTGTGAATCTGTATTCTTTATGATTTGTTGATGTATGTACCTTTCTGAAAAAGAGATTTTTGAAAATATACTTTGACTTTCTTTGCCAACAGTTAAAAAATCTGCCTTTTCTTATTCCTCACATACCGTTTCTTGGTCAGGACCCCTTAGCGTCTCTTTTTGGCGCATGGCAGCCTTTTTGAAATGTTGCCACGTGTATTTCTTCAACAGATAATATTCTTTCTCATTCATATTCCACTCCCATGTTTTCCCTGCCACCAGACCAAGAGATTTATATCGGCAATCTCATGGTCACAGGCCTGCTTCTCCCGCCTCTAGGCTACTGCTGCTCCTGAACACCTCTGTAAAACCGTGACATGATACAGAAAGAGGGAAAAGGATAGGAGGAATAGACGGGGTCAAAGGATCAGCAGAGGATTGTCGGAGTTTAAAGGATGGGGGCATCAAGAGAGGGCGAAGGCGAAGATGATGGTAGCCACATATCTCTCTTTCTTTAGTTCGGTCTTTTGCAAACACACACCCACTCCAACCCTAACACGTGTACATATTTCTTTCAGTTCCTCTGTCTCTTACATCAACCTGCCTGTCAACCCCGCTGACCCGAGCGATCCATCAACAGCTGCTGCTCCGAGGATGTGAGGGTGAAAGAAGAATGAAAAAAAGGGTGGTGTAGAAACGAGTCCTAAAACCCGTAAATAACGTAGCATTTAACCACTTCCTGGTCCCTCATCTCAAAGTCTACGGTTTTTAGAACATGTTTGTGGTTAGCTAAGACTTTTTGTTCTTCTACGACAGGGGTGTCAAACTCAAGGCCCGGGGGCCAAATCCGGCCCGTGACTTCACTTCATGTGGCCCCACAAGAGCTTGCAAAAAATATAATACGTTTATTATACGGTTACATGCCGCTTTACAGAAGCACGTTGCCCATAAACTACATGTCCCACAATGCATCTCAAATTTGACTTTTTTCTTAGAATTTCACTTTTTTCTCCAAATGTCACTTCTTCTTTTTTTATTCTGACTTTTTTTCCAGAATTTAGCTTTTCTCTTTAAATTATTTTGTGACATTCTCACTGAAGAGACTTCTGCTTTCAGACGTAGTTAATTATGAAGTTATTACCCTATCCGATAATAATCCAATGCAGAGGCAATAACGGAATTTATATAACACATTATTTTATATATTAAATATTTATATATGTATTTTTATATAGTCTTGAAGTTACAACCGGCCCTTTGAGTGCAACCATAATGCGAATGTGGCCCGCGATGAAATTGAGTTTGACACCCCTGTTCTACGACATACAAATATGTCAGTTATCACCCCACTAAGCTTCTATGTGTCATACAAATGTTGGTTAACTCAATTAACTACTTAACATCTCAGACGCTTAGCTTAGCGGCAGTGATGCACAGATATGGGACTGTGATGTAGTTTTGTAGTGTGAGTATCATAAATGTTTGTTGGCCACAGAGCTTCTTTTTTGCAATATCCCGAACTCCTGTAAAAACTGTAAGAAACTGATCAGAAAGAGGAACAATACCTTGCTTTTGGTTACGGTGGTTTTACTTTTGAAACCATGGAGGGACAGAAACTGGCTCCATCTGCAACACATACATCTTTCTCTCTTTTATTTCCACTGCTCCATTTCTCCTCAGATGCTAGCCAGAGTTATAAATGCTCCTATTAAACAAAGCAAGAAAAATCCTCTGTCTTTTTTTTTGTAATACAAAAATAATGTGGTGTAATGACCAGTGAAAATTATGATAAATCGCCCTGGATTTTTTTCCTTCACTGCCAGTTTAAATGAATTCAGAGTCTGCATTGAAAGAAGATACAGTCCCACTGCTTTACATTTTACAGTTCATCCTCCTCACCCGCCTGCCCATCACCTGCCTCTCCAGCACTGTCATTCTCCAAGCCGCTTTATTCATGCCCAGAAAATTACTCGGTCGAAGCAGTTAAGCATGCTCATACATCTGACATTCAAAAATATCTCCAACCTATTTTTCAGTCTTCTCTTAAGGTGCTCAAAATGTAACTTGTGTGCACAGTTTATCTCACATCCTCTCTTCTCGTCACCTCTCCATCTCATCAGTCTCCTCCAGCTTCCTTATCACACTCTGCCCTCTCCTCTCCAGGCAAGAAAAAGGGAAGGAGAGAAAGACCAGAAGGGTGGAAGAGGAGATAGGGGGAGAGGAGAGTGACAGCAGCTTACGGGGAAGAGGGTGGGGGCTTTTTTCCCTCTCTATCTCACTACCCAACTCCCTCTCCCTTGCGCTCTCTCTCGCACACACACACACACACTGCAGGGGTCTCTGTTCTTCGCTGTCTAGTTGTGTTTCCTTAAGGGTTTTCAGCTTCACTCTAACTCAGCTGCCTGCCGCTGCCCTCGCTTCCTGACAGCGGCTGTACCACACCAGCATGCATGCCTGTCTATACACACACACACACACACACACACACACACACACACACACACACACACACACACACACACACACACACACACCACCCCCACACACACCCCCCCCCCACACACACACACACACACACACACACACACACACACACACACACACACCATTTCTACATCACTTCAGGGGACATTACATTGACTTACATGCATTTCCTGGAGACTTATCCTAACCTTAACCATAACCAACACATGCCTAACCCTAACCCTAACCCTTACCCTTAACCTAACCCTTACCCTAACCCTAATCCTAAACCTAACCAAGTCTTCACCCTAAAATTAATGATTCCCCTCATGGGGACCTCCAATTTGTCCCCATAAGGGAAGCCAGTCCCCACACGTGACTATGTAAACAGATTTAGGTCCCCACAAGTATAGTAATGCTAGACCACACACACCCACCCCCCCACACACACACACACACACACACACACACACACACACACACACACACCACACACACACACACACACACACACACACACACACACACACACACACACACACACACACACACACACACACACACACACACACACCATGTATACATGCATTTCCTGGAGAATTATCCTAACCTTAACCTTAACCAACACATACCTAACCCTAACCCTAACCCTTACCCTAACCCTAACCCCAATCCAACACTAAAACCTAAACCTAACCAAGTCTTCACCCTAAAATTAATGATTCCCCGTCATGGGGACCTCCATTTTGTCCCCATAAGGGAAGCCAGTCCCCACGTGACTGTGTAAAGTAAACAGATGTAGGTCCCCACAAGGATAGTAATGCTAGGCCACACACACAGGCGCCTGAAGGGAAACATGAGAATATACACCGACAGATTGTAGAAAATACAGAGAAGTAGACATGTAAGACACACGCTGATTTGCAAAACAAGCCATGCAGCATGCGAAAGCAAACGCATGGGATTTGTCCTGCGTGTGACCGTGGATCAGCATTCTGCCTGAATTACAGGGCTGCATTATGGATTCTCTCCACAGCCCACACACTCAGAGGAACACACACAGCCACACCAACAGACATCACTGAGACATTTCAAAATAGCAAAAAAACAAGTCAAATTGTCCCTGTTGGTGAGACTTGTTTTTCTTTGAAATTATACAATCGCTTAGCCATGGCACGAAGTAACACATGCTCCTCCTACGTTCACACTTGCAAGAAAAGCTCTCTAGTTTCCAAATATGATAATAAGCTGTTCCAAATTAAGAACATCTAGAAGTTTCTATGTCTCGCTTCTGCCCATAGTTTGCATATATGCATATTCCAAACAATGGCAATGTGCCTGATAACACACTGTAAACCCATATGTTGAAAACAAGTATGTAAACTTTAAATTAAAAAAAGTTCTACTAACTTCCATATATTGAGTTCCTGCAACATTATCCATGTTTTTGAGTGAATGTATCTGATAGTTGTTTATTTACTATGTTGAGGATAAAGTGATAAATACTTAAAAGTATATATTTAACTGCACTATTGTTTATTAAAACGTGTGTCTGACGCCATTAACGACACTCAGGAAAATACCACAAATGCCTGCAATTTATATATTGATATACTTGTAAGTGTTTCAACTTGGTTTACACGCCATCCACATTAATCTCAAAGATCGACAAATCAACGTTTATTTTAGAGAAATTGAAATTAAATATTTGGCTATAAAACGCCTCAGGTAAATGTGGATGATTAAGATACCTATAGAAATGCTTAGGGACATGTTTGTGTGTGTTTGTGTGTGTGAGAGCTGATAGTGTAGAAGCAGCCAGGCCTTAATTAAGCGAACTCCTCTTCTGTTGATCTAATGCTAACAATGCAAGTGAGCCCTGCTCATTTGGCAAAAAATCTCCATAAATCCTTCTGCCCTGATCTGCTGTAGTAGTATAGTTACAGAGCACTCTCTCTAGCTCTACAACAGATACACTTCATTACACACACTTAACATACACACACACATACATTACACATCATTACGCTCACTAACCAAGCAGAAATGTTTGGCTGACATCGGGTCAGGGAGCGAGGACAGACAGTCGCCTGTGTGCTGGGTCAAAGGGAAGTGCCTGAAGCTGCTATCACCATGAAAAACTAGGCATACTGTTACAAAGCTGCCCGTATTTTCTGTGCTTGTAAAAATAATTATGTCTGTCATATTTGTAAATGCAACAAAAAGTCACATCTTCAAGTATATACACATAAGCAATACACAAGAAATGCTGATGCATGGAGTTAGTATGCACAACTTTGCAATGAGGGGATAGGATTGTATGCATTAAGGACCAACAGTGTTGCACAATTATTTTTGCAACCATGACACAAAATGGGATTTGGACTAAGCATTAGGAACAGAGTGTAGGACAGGTCTTTGTGCAATCATGACACAACAAAATCTTAGAGTACTTAAAACTGGGTGCAAAACAATATGAATCTTAACTAAACAAATTATAACATAAATGAGCAAACCTTTATAATTTGCTGTTCGGGTCTGGGAAGACCCAGCAGAATTGTTGTGGGTGACTCAGGGTCAAATTTGGCACTATCAAGATTCATCTTTGACTTTTGACACCCCTCCCCCACCCACTTCATCCACTGTAACAATCATTTTTCGCAACACGCACCTGGTCTCCCCTCCCCCCACGGGAACTCCACTTTTCACAAAAGGCGCATTCACACTGCGGTACTTTTCCCACAAAGGTTCATGTGAACTTAGTTCATGTGAACTCTTTTATCGCGTTCACACCAAAAAGAGCCGGTACTAAAATTAGTTCATGTGAACCTTTTTACCCCCCTTTTTACCCCCTGCTGCTGGGAGTCCCAGCAGCTTCTACTGAAGCCAGTCCCCAACTCCGGGGACTTCCGGCCGGGGACTTTGGGCGGCAATATACGCCGTGAAGTGGTTTGCGGCCTGCCAGTAAACCCAAAGCAGAAGAAGAACAAGTGACGTCAGCGGCTTCATTTGCCTAATCCACCCCCAGGGACTTTTTCCAGTGTGAACGCGATCTGTACTTAGTTCATGCGAACTAAAGAGTTCACATGAACTAAGTTCACATGAACCTTTGTGGGAAAAGTACCGCAGTGTGAATGCGCCTAAAGAATATGTACACTAACACTTGAACCTGAACTCCCACATGCACATGTGCAATATGTGGTGTCATGTGTTTTGGGGCCATAACATTCAATTACAACAGGATTGTACGGTTATGAATGCATAATAAGTTAAGTAAAACAATATTGGATGATAGTCATTAATTCTGAGTGTTTTGAACTGAGATAAATCATGGGTCAAAATTGACCCGCGGACACCATGAACGGTAACAGCTTTCGAACACAACACGAGGGTTAATGTATATTTTATTATCTTTGCTTTTTAATAACTGTTTTTAAATGCCATTTTCTTAATGTCTTTCATTTTTTTTAAAGCACTTTGAATTGCCTTGTGTTGAAAGGTGCTATATGAATAAACTTGCCTTGCTTAATGCAGCCCTGATAGTACTGCTACTTTCTTCTCAGCAGCTTCCACCTGTTCCACTTGCCTTCTCTTCAGGCCACGACCGTACCCTTGGGTTAATGGAAGTCAGCAAGCTCGTCGAACAGCCAGAGCCAGCAACACACACACTCTCTCACACACACACACACACACACACACACACACACACACACACACACACACACACACACACACACACACACACACACACACACACACACACACACACACACACACACACACACACACACACACACACACACACACACACACACGCACGCACAGAGGTGATACGCACTGTTAGCAATACAAATATGATTCACAAAATGTGTAATTCAGCGCTACTCAGTCTTCAAATCTCTCGGTTTTTCCTGTGATGTGTGTGTGTGTGTATATGTGTGTGTGTGTGTATGTGTATGTGTGTATGTGTACATGCAAGCAAATACCTATATATTTTATTCATATGCATAATGATGAGTAAAAGTAATATTTATATAGCTCAAGGTACGGTATGACACTTGCCCTCATGAATTTAGCTTTGCATCATGTTGACCCCCGCTAAAAACATGAATAATTCAATTGACATGGAAATGTACTTTGTCGTAGTCTGTGCTGTGTTTTTGTAAGGCTAGTGTGTGTTATTCCCAAACACAAATTGTCTGAGAATCCAGTGAATTCATCAAAAATATCCACTAGTCTTCATGCAAACTCTATTTCTCTCTGAATCGTCTTTTCTTCACCTCTACTTCCCTTTTATTGAATTCTCCACTCAAATCCAATGTCACTCAAATGTGTAAAGTGCGCTGTCATCACATTTAATCTTTGATGCTTTTACTTGCAAATCAGCAGCTTCATCTTGCTTTTACAAAAACTCTGAATGGCAAACATTCCTAAATATGCAACAGCACTAAAAGATGTTTTTACTTATGAAGTATTATGCAATGTTATCAATGCAGGCACATCAGATAGACCCGCAATCAGCAGGTGGCCTTGGCCGACTAAACCATTCACAATCTGAGCGGAGCAGCTAAGTGTCTAACCACCGCATGCAGGCACCAAAGAGACATCAGTGTCTTTTATTAAGCTTAATGTTGCTCTTAATATAACCTCACACAAGTTGCATTGATTTCACATGCCTAGAGAGAACAGTTTGTTTACCTGATTTCAATTTGAGTAAAAAATAAATAGAGGAAGTAATCATCTCTAAAAACTGTGTAGTACTCATTCTTACCGGTCGATATATTTCATGGAGTTATTTGACAGCAATACAACACATAGTGGCCTTTTAACAGCAGACACTCAATACCTTGGATGTAATAACACAAACAGAAAAATGCACTTTTCTGTTACTCAGTTATCAGCGCTTATTTCCACCAGTTTGCCCCATTATCTCGGGTCACTTGGAGATGTCACGCTCACAAAAAGCAATGCACCTGGCTGTCACACATAAACACACACACACAAACACACACACACACACACACACACACACACACACACACACACACACACACACACACACACACACACACACACACACACACACACACACACACACACATAAATATATACTTGACGGAGACTAGCTGCAAAAGTAGTTGCAGCATGTCATCCAGGGGAAAGCACAGACTGAAGTCAACTGGAGTCAGAGGAATATCACCGAGCACACAGTCTAGCAGCAAGGTCAACAGGGAGGTCAGCGTTGGGCTGCTTTGTGCGTCTTAAAGAAGAGATACATGGATGGCTAGATGTACGGAAAGGGATCAGGGCAGAATACAGTAATGGAGGAAAAGTCTAACAAGTGTAAAGAAGAGGGATTTAAAAAAAAAGTAATGCAGAAAAGGGAATGGAAAAAAGAATAAGCCCTACCTGAAACACCTCCATTGGATTCCTTTGTTTATTTCCTGAACATAGTGACATTATTTTGTAACACTTGCACTTCTATTGGCTAGCCGCTAGCGCACCAACACGTTGTACCCATGGGTGTATAATAAGAACTGGATACAGCGTTGGAGGCGGGGTCTCGTTGCTCATTGGCGCATGAGGACAAAATGGTCCAACTTTTGAGAGAGCGAAACGTCACAGATTACCCGTCATGCCTGGCTGTCAGAGCAGAAGAACCAGTATGTGCGCTCACAGAGCATGCGCCCCTTAAGCCCCGCCCCCTGAGCTCCCACTCTCGGCTCACTAGAATGAATGGAGAGAGAAAATAAATCTAGATTTGGCTTTTAGTGCATTTTACAACTTTAAGGACCTAGTGATTATAATAAGGGCTATAAAATAGTTCATACTGGGTAGTTTATTTAGTTTAGATTAGATTTACAGACGTCTCTTTCCATGTTAGTCAATGGGGAAAAGTCGTTCTGGGCCCAGTGACATCACGGACTGATACGGAAATTGTAGTACCGCCGTTTGGACACTACGAATGTTTTCCTCTGGCGCACTTCCTTGGGGCTTGGTTGTACCTGGTATGCTAAGGGACGGGACATCTCTAAAGGGTTGACCAATCACAACAGAGCCGGCCAGCTAACCAATCAGAGCAGACTGGGCTCTGGTTTCAGACAGAGGGTGAAAAGAGGTGCTGCAGCACAGGCAGTATGAGACAAATAAAGAGCTTTGAACATTAACATGGAGACATGGTAGAGACACTACATACAAATATGAACCTGAAAATGAGCATAACATGTCGTCTTTAAAAAGAGATACATGGATGGGTAATTGTAGGGAGGCAAAGCAGAACAGACTGCTGGATGGAACAACAAATGTTAAAGTGTAAAAAAGAGGGAAGGTTAACAAAACAGCCATGCCGCAAACCGTACTGGTGAAATTATAAAGAGAAAATGATCAAAAGGAGTTTGAAAATTGAAGCTTGCCTCTAAAAACCGTGAAGCATTATAATAATAATAATAATAATTCCTTACATTTATTATAGCGCTTTTCCAGATGCTCAAAGCGCTTTTACAAATACACATTACACATATTTTTGTATACATATTGACTGGTCATTAAGTGTAACCATGTCAATATGCTGACATTCGATGCAGTTGTCTGACAGTGATACAACAAATAGTGGCCTTTTAACGGCAGAGACTCCTTGGATGGAATAAAAGAGGATGTAGACGGACAGATGGAGAGGGGCTGTACAGTGGATGGAAAAGAGGGAAGGCTTAAAAAAGGGAATTGCGAAGATTATGTAACCACATAAGAGTTTGAGTCAGGGGAGGATGCAGATGATTGACCTCTGCAATAAGTCAAAACATAATCAGTGGGATAGGAGAGGGAAACAGGAGAACAAGAACAAAGAGGGCTGAGAACATTCACTGCTGGTCGTCATAACGCACAAAGTAGGCCCCAAACAAAGACACACGTGATGTATTCAGAACACCAGCAGGGACACTATGCTCCAAATGAAATGTTAAGATATCATCCTCCTCCTCCTCCTCCTCCTCCTCCTCCTCCTCCTCCTCCTCCTCCTCCTCCTCCTCCTCCTCCTCCTCCTTGAAGTGAGTGATAACGACACAGATTGCACACCTT